>NW_021852364.1:80948-167137 GCF_003651465.1 Formica exsecta
TTTATTTATTTTTATATAATTTATTATTTATTATTTTTCTCTCTTTTAATTTAATATTCACGTTTTATGCAATAATAAACACAGTAGAGCGATTCTCTCTGCCTTCGAGAAATAAACAACATGTTTAAAATAAAAGTAATAAAAAAGAGATTTAACAAAACGAGTTAAAGATTCAAGAGTTGAAAATTTAATATTATATAATTGCGTCCTGCAGTTGTTGTGCCAAGTTATCTTAACTTAACAAGTTACACAGAGAGACAAAGTAAAAAGTGTTCACGTCGAATCGATAATGCGTATTGGTGTTCACGGTTCCATTAGGATAATTGTATGCTCGCATCGTTTCTCTTCCTGTATCTATAGCTATCTACCTATCTATCTATCTTTGCGCTTCTATTCCCCATAGCCGACTTTTTTCGACAACCCTATAGCCCTCCGCGATGCGTAAGTAGGCGATGTCGACGATAACGTTGTGAAGGATCAAAAAATCATTAGTAGGAAAACAATATATTATTGATACGCGAACAAATTTATCAAATGCATTAATAAGAATTAGAAAGATAGGAAGAAAGTAGGTGAGAAGATAGAGAATCTATAAAAATAATTACGTAACACGAATATGTGCTAAAATGATAATTTAGGGAAAAGTTAATCTCAAATTATCTTCGAAACGATCTCTAGGAAGGAAAATCACATACGTTTACAAAATATTATTTCCATAAACACTTTGAACTTTCACCGATTTAATCCTTTTTATTTCCTCATAGAGGAAGCTTTGTTTTCGCAACAACATTTTTTTTTCCAATTTTCTATGCCAATTTATTTAGAATGTTACAAAAATCGAAAAATAATTTTTTTTTAGATGGCCGTATGCATGTATGTATGTATGTATGTATGTATGTATGTATGTATGGAATGTACATTGTATAACTTGTTCTAACTTCAAATTTTTAGATAATATTATTAAAGGATAATTGGTATTGAATTTGGTGAGGATCGATGAAAGGGTTCATTTTTTAATAAAATTTTGAATTGTTTGAGAAATGTCAGTACCCGTTCTAACTTTCGCAAATTTTGAGATAACGGGTTAAATTTTTTTACATGAATAGAGTATTATTAAAGGATGGTTAGTATTAAATTTGGTGAGGATCGGTGAAAAGATTCATTTTTTATAAAATTTTAAATTTTTTGAGAAATGTCTATACACGTTGTAACTTTCACAAATGTTGAGCTTCCTCTATAAGAAAGCCAAAATTGAAAAACCCGCTTGCTTTAAGGAGCTTAAGCTTTGTGAGCGAAATAAAATGATGAGGAAGCAATGTGCAAGTTTGTAATTTGCACAATTTTCATCTTGTTTCTTTCATTTTTTATATTCTTTTGTAAGTTGATTTTTTGGAAAAGGTCACTCGTAACAGTCCGTGGGAACAACATGTTTAGATATAATCAGCACAATGTTCTCTCGTAAACGATATCGTAGTGAAATCGTAATTGATCACGGCCATTGCCTCACAGTTTTGTCAACGTACGGCTATTGTAGACAAAATAGTCCCTCGGAGAACAATACTTGACGCTGACCGGCACTCCTACGTTCGCCAGAGTGATCCTCCCACACGATCGTCCGTGGCACGCATTGCAAATCACGCGTAGATTTATGGTGACGTCGAATCGAACGATTCCGTAGCCCAGTTCCCATGCTCCCGTCACGTAATCGACCGTGAATGTCCGCTAAGTGAAATAAACCAGTAAATAGCCGCATCAACGCGAAGGTGCACCTTGCGATGCAACATTTTTTCTCTCATTCATAAATTATCATAAAGAGATGTCAATAATTTCTTGACGTGCTTAGAAATCCTTTTATTTTTTTCTTATATAGACACGTATAAAATTGCAATTGATTATTGCAATAATAAATACTATCAAATTACTAGATTACTAAAAAATTACTAAAATTAAAATTAAAATTAAAATTGAAATTAAAAGTAAAATTAAAATTAATTTAAATTACTAAAAAATCATAGTTGAAAGAAGAGAATTTCACTAGTTTTAGGTAAACCTTAATAGCGTTTTCGGAATAAAATGAGCATTTTTACCGAGACAATAATATTTATTTATTGTAAATTAACAAAAGTAACTTTATATCACGTCGATCGTTATCACGTGCGTCCGTTTCTCATGGTACGGGCCTTTACACCTCGTTGTTGATTATTTAGGCGGAAAAGGAACCGCCCATGCTTTTACCACGAAGTGAATAGGCCGTAGAGGAGGCGCTAAATACGACAAAACCATGACATCCGGTGTGCACGAGTCGACACGTGACCTTCTCAATGCTCTTATGCCAAGTGCTCGTCGAGGCAGCTCGAGCACTATTCAGAACATTGTGTTACCACGTGTAACGTGTATTATTCGCGCTTTTTTTTCTCCCGCCTTAGTCGACAGCACATAAACGCAACTTTTCAATTTATGATATTCTCAGTGGACTTGAATATCGTGTACAAATATTATAGCGGGAGTATTATATTATATAAACAGTATTATCGATACAATTATTACAATAGTAGTGAATATTTATAGTGAAAAAAAATTAATTTAATTGAAATTTTTAGATTTTTTTAGATTATTAATTGATAAATTTATAATTAATTTTTTTAATTAAGATATAAATTAAAACGTACTTTTAATTACGATGAGATATTCACGATATAATACATTAAATATGATATTTTTCCAATATTAACGTATGATATCGTTTATTATTTTGTTTATTTACGCACATGTACAATAAACATTAATTTCATGATATTTTCGCCAGATAATTTATTATATAGTTCACAGGCAAGATATTGTTGCGCGATTGATTTATGATGAAAATAACCCGCAGATATTTCAAATTCGAGCACTACCCGCATTCTTCAATTATATTTATAAACCTATATATCGTTTATGGCTCTATAGAATTGCTTATCACAAAATTCAACATCGAACGTTCATCATGAATTTAACTTAAAAAAATTGTCAGATCATGTTTTTATAAAGATATTATTTACATTGAATATAGTGTGTGTGATTTATGAGAGTGGTAGAAATAGATGATAAGAAAAATATATTTTTAATTCTTAAAACAATGCTCGATATATAAGAGACAAGAAATTTATTTATTATAAATTAGTTGCTTTATACAAAATAAAAATGAAATTTATTATGTCTTAAGCAATTTAGGGCTCTTAATTAATAAATATTTTAGCAAATATGAAGCTTAAGAAATGTTTTTATACGCTATATCTTGAAGTTTTATTTGTGGCAACATCGCGAATGTGATAATTTAATATTTCTAATATTTTATTAGCATCTGTAAATTATACACAGTAAAACGAAAGTGGATAATAATTATCGATTGGAGAAACTCTTCTTCAATCTCCTCTACTCTTGTTATGGACGAGCAATCATCGCGCTCGTCACCGGGTTTAGGCAGAAGTCAACGCATCACAGAGGAAATCTGTGAAGAAGAAAAACATATCGTCCCCTAATAGCCCTCATTGACAACCATAGCAAAGACGCGGCACGGTTTGGGGTAGCGCCCTGTTTTCATTTCAATTTCTACCCCTTGGTACCCAACCCCCCCGTCAATGGCCAGATGGTGTATGAGGCGGTTCTTCTCTCTCTCTCTCTCTCTCTCTCTCTCTCTCTCTCTCTCTCTCTTTCAGTATGCTTGGATCCTGTATATCCTGCGCGTTTGTGTATTCATGCCACTCTGGTTCTTTCACTTCCTCCTCCTTTTCTTTCGTCATAGCTTTGGCTGACTATGAGAGATCGCAATGATTGAACATGTCAATGTTTGGTTTGGCTTATACCAGTGCCTGTAATGCGGTTAACGCATCGGCTCGTTTTCGAGGGTTCGCGACATTCTTCATGGTTACTGTCACGCAAAAATTTCTTTAAGAAAAATGTTTCGTATATTTTGCCACGTTCATGAGTTTTATCAGATTTTTCATACAGTTTTTGCTAATAATATAATTTTTATTTTTATTATATTGCTATTTAAACAGTTATTTTAAACAGCAAAAATTGTTTTTCCTTTCTATTAATTTTTTGAAATATATTTTATATACAATTTCTATTTATATCCTCATTGGGTTACATATTTTCTTTTCCTCTTTTAATTAATTAATTAAATTAATTTAAATTTAATTCTTTTTCTCTTAAAATTAAATTATAATTTTAAAAAATAAATAAGAATTAAAATAATTTAAAAAGTGCTTGTAAGTAGCTCCCATCTTTAATTTAAATATTTAAAATTTTTTTTTATTCGATAGGGAAGAGAAAATACTATATAGTTTGCAGGCACAGTAAGTTTACCTAAATCCACCAAGGACACTTCGAGAGAATGGTGGGCCCCTGCCAATCGAATTACCGGGTTTCGCGTCGCGGCTGCGGGAAAACAAACCGGTGGTATATCACAGGGAGAGGATGAATGAGAGAGAAGTGTTTAAATTTAGACGAATGAAATAATAAGATCAAACGGTAAACACGCAGCCACGGATGAAAGGTACCGCGTGCAAACAGAAGCTCGCGTTGGCGAGGGTGTGCTCGATCGTGCAGGCGCTTTCTGAAAATACATATCGCGATCCTCCGGGGAACGTCGCAGCCGCGGTGCTTCATATATCGATTGCAGTGAAGCAGGTTATCTCTTTTGCTCACTCTCTTTCTCTCTTTCTCTCTTTCTCTCTTTCTCTCTTTCTCTCAATTAAATTCGTTTAATAAAGGTTTATTTAAAAAAGCGCTTCTCAATAACAATCGATCGATTAAATTAATTTCCCTGGTGGGAAATGGCATTATAATAACGTTTCGTTATAATTTTGTATGTTTATAATATACGCGCCGCGCACATATTCTGGATATAAGTGAAAGCTACTTATATATGCATATCATTAATAAAATGGCAAATAAGTCAAATTGCGTAGCGAATATTTAAAACATGATTACGAAATTACTTGATATGAAAATAAAAGAATCTTTTTAAAAATTAAATCGGAGAGTATGAAAATATGTAATGAGAAACGTATTTTTCGACTAACAATAAATTTAAGCGTTATTACTGGATGGATTTACAAAAATGTCATAAGTTGTATCTTTTTCGGAAACCGCGAGTAATAATAACAAGTGGAACGGCAAAAATCTTGTTTGAAAAATCTGGATTCTGCTGGTCCCTCTCGTGTACGGTAATGACTGGCGAGAAAATCACGCGGAAGGATTTGGCGCGGCGTCGACGGCCGGCGCCGCGGTTGAAAGTCATCCCGTTAATTATCGGGAAGGAGGCCGACAAATCATCGCATCGCCGGGAGCCGACCGCAAACCCCATAATTGCGGGCCTTATGGTTTCACCGGTGGCACGAGCTCGCTTCCGCAGCTGACCCCAGACACGGCCAGTCAGTCAGTCAGTCGGCTGGTCTATATCGGGAACGCAATATCCCGGAACACCCGCGGACCGTGGAAGCCATAATATGGAGCAAACGCCCGTCCGGGCGCGCGCGGAACGGAGTGATTCACCAAAATGCACGACAGATGCGCGATCATGAAAGATAGCAGATAGCGCGCCGCCGCTCTGCCTCGGAAGTAGCCCGATAACTTCTGGAAGCCCGCACGAGGACCGTGTTTTTACACGAGGTGATCCTCGTTGATGTCCGTTAACCCCGCCGGCCCGCCTGACGCGTCCTGAAAGGGTACGTGGGTTTTTGAGAGGGATGAGGGATAGCGTTGGTTACGATGGGTTTATAAAAAATACTTTTGACGCGTATACTATTACAAGTTTGTGCAAAACATGTGTAATATATTATATGAAATATTTTATAATAATATATTAATGAAAATCTGAATATATAGGATATTAAAATGATATAAAACATAAGTGTGAATGGAATAATTTGGAACTCAATCGACGCAAAAATATTTTGTTATTCATGTTAAGACTCTATATAATTGGAAAAATTATTTATATATTAAATATATTAAATAAATAATACAGCAATGTGATGTTTAATTCCATGAAATTTCTGGATTTATAACAGCAGATAACATTTTTATTAAATCGCAGTTTTAGCGGAGAAAGAGACGCTTGAATATTCAATACACACACACTGTTAAGATTTCTTAATTATTATTATAATATAGTACAAGTATATTGTGTACAAAAATATTCTAAACGTTTTATATCTGATCCATATATTTAAAACTAATTATAATAAATAGCATCTTAATCTTTGATTATAATTAATTTCGAACTATAAAAAAATTTATGATAAAAGATGTTCTTATATATTGACTTATCTTATGATAAAAAATCATTATACGTTTTGATTATATCATCATCACTCGTATATTTTCATAGAGAATACACGAGAAACTAAAGGAAACGCACATAATCATACGTGACAAGTGACGTTTTCGTGGAAAGAGAAAGAGAGAACAAAGTCAGATCCTCCGCTTTTCGACGGGACTACGCCGAAGGGGAGACTTACCCCCGTCGTATTCACGATACACCCACGCACAATGAACGTCCCTAATAGGTACACGCAGCCCCTGATTAGAATCTAGGAGGCTCCGTTTTGCGCGGGAGACACCGCTGACTTTTATGGATGGTCGAGCATGTTCGGCCGGATGCCGAATTCGAATGCCTCCTTTGTTCCATCTCCAGGAACGGATTCTGCGAATGATTAAATTCGACTCACTGCGCAGAGATCCTTAAATCTAGAGAATCAGTCTGACAAACGTTTGAAAAAGTATTGAACATGATTGAATTAGTCACATGGTAGTAATATTGAAAGTACATTGCGGTAAAAAATTTGTGCGAAGAATTTTACCTGATATGAACAATTATGAAATAATTAACACTATAATATAATTAGAATCTTCAAAATTTATGGGATCATTTAGATATGGTCACAGAAAATCCGACTTATATTTATTAAATACGTAATCTTTATCACGATACATCTCATTGTGTTTTTATAATTAATCTAGAAAATTTTTATATTCCACCCTAAGGTTTTCGCAGGTAATACGACACGATTCTTGCGTGTTCGATTTTATTTATGCAACAAGTTAAAGAGCAATGTTATGTGTAGATTGACCATAACCGATACGGACTGCACGAAGTCTTACCTGTAATTATTAAAATCGATGGTAATGTATGATTTATAGCACACGTGGCCCAATGCATGCAATGACATTTTGCATATGTCGTGAAACACTAAAAAGTCAAAAATATTCCGTTTGATGTTTGTGTGAATGCTATTATGTTTATTACTACCACAAATTTTCTGTGAATAAGACCATAATATTCAGTTAATTTCTTTGATAGACTTTAATATAATTTTTTTTTAAGAAACATAACTTTCTTTTTATCAAGATAATTAATTAAAAAATTTCAAAATCTGCACGCAAGAAAAACATCTAATTAAACTTTATTAAAGAAAGAGTTGCTTATTCAGTCTTTGACAGGCGTTGTTGATCAATAGATTTATATTTGAGAATATATATCCATAAATAAAAAGATACCTCTCTTTGAGCTAAATTTAAATAAAAAAAACCTTTACACAAAATCGAAATTATTTAACTTGATTTGCGATATATCAATCTTTTACCTTCCTTAAACCCCGTGATTAGCGAGAAGGAAAATCTGTAGAACGCATCGCGTCGGCGCGGAATAACGCGACGCGTGTACACGCACGCACGCACGCATGCTTCGGATTATGGCTCGTACACGGACGACTCGACATTAGGTTCTCATGGGACGTTATTAGCGTAGCTATGATGTGGCGTGGTGCAAATAAAGCGCATGGCTCTAAGCCCGAAAGCATTACGCTTGATTACTCAACCTGCCGAGGCATGGACGCTCACGGTCGCCGACCAAATTGTTAGACATCTGTAAAAAAAAAAAAAGAACGAGCACGCGAGGCTTTAATATATACAGCGAAGCGTGTAAAAGTAAGGACGTGTATGTAAAAAGGTACATTTAAATATGTTTTTTGTTGTCTCTTAAAATATGAATATATATCTTTAAAAATGATTTATGGATTCTTTTCCTTATTTTGTCATAGTTGTCTCCGCGAAACATTTTAGATGTTCCATTCTATCCTATCTTTCAGATTATGCACTAATATATCACAGATTAAAATATATAGTAATTAAGATTAAAGATTAATCAAGTCCTATTTTATAATTACGAATATTATTATATTATATATGAATACAATCACAATAAATTGGAAAACTATATTTTCTACTATGTAACATTTTGATAATTAAATCTTTTTATGTGATTATATATGTGCGTGTATGTGTATGAGAGAGAGAGAGGGGGGGGGGAGAGATGGAGAGAGAAATTAAACGTACCGAATTTAACTCTTATAAATCGGATATTATAACGTCATCAATTCAATTTTGTATCCTCTATTCTATTCGTGAGAGGATTTTGGCGGAATTAATTCGCGACTTCCGCGAGTATCGCCGATAACGATCTACCCTAACGAGAGGCAAAATTTCATTATTAAATTCGGATCTCCGCTCCGATTCTGTTCTTTCGCGGGTACAGAACCGATAGAGAATTGGCACGAGGTCGCCGATCGTGAGAGCCCGCATCCCCCTCCGATATCGTGGAGAATGATCTGGATTTTATCAGACCGCGACGTCCCGCGGGAGAACTTTTCTTGGTCGCTCCCTTAATTATTACGATTTACCGCGGTAATTAAACGAGTTCAACGCGATTCACCAGGGACAGACTATTGTTGTTAAAATGCTGAAATTCTTAACAATAAAATTTCTGTCGATCATTACGAGAATATGCAATATACAGGGTGTCCCCAATTTAAATGTCAAAACTTTAGGAGCGTGTAGGGGACAGATAAATTAAGACAAAAAGTCCTTTAGAGATTTGCTCGTTTTTGCTTCGTTTTGAAGAAAAACGCAAAAAATGAAACAAATAATTTTCACCAAAAAACTTAAAACAACACTAAAATTATTAGATTTATCAAAAAGTATTATAAAATAAAAATTGTAGAACATGGAATTCAAAAAAGAGAATGAGTTAAAATCCTCCTGAGGTAAAATTAGATTAGAAACAAAATTTTGCGTTGTCGCGTATTTATCTACAATCCTCTAATTTTACCTCAGGAAAATTTTAACTCACTCTCTTTTCTTAATTCCATGTTCTACAATTTTTATTTTATAATACTTTTTGATAAATCTAATAATTTTAGTGTTGTTTTAAGTTTTTTGGTGAAAATTATTTGTTTCATTTTTTGCGTTTTTCTTCAAAACGAAGCAAAAACGAGCAAATCTCTAAAGGACTTTTTATCTTAGTTTATCGGTCCCCTACACGCTCCTAAAGTTTTGACATTTAAATTGGGGACACCCTGTATAACGATTTTATAACATCTTTTACATATTCTTTCAGATTCTCTCTTGAAAAATTATTACACGATATTTTTTCTCGCTTTTCTCGAGTAAAATACATTTTACCTTTTAACATTCTACAAAATGCGAAGAATAGATTCCTTATGAAAACAAAGCTATATCTCTCTTCTCTTTCTAACTTATAATTTGATCGATGACGACATAATATTAAATTATTCATTAACGCGTGTCAATTTTATTTTAAGGAGCACTTGTCTCTCAGGACGAGAGTCGGCGAACATCTCTTGTTTTTTTCGAGGAACCTGCGAGACTCGATCAGTGACAGAATGTGCGTCACGCGTGCAACATTTATCAATGTCGAGGACTCGAAAGGACCGAAGCGAGAAAACGCGCTCTCTGATTCCATTCTCTTCCTCCCTGGCTACTTGTTCGCCGTTAGTCCGACACGTGACCGGATAATTGTATCCATTGATCCCTCGCGATCGATAGCACTCGAAAGCTCATCCCTGCAGGTTTTCAACACGTATCGCGGCGGTAACAGGTGGAGCTTCAAATGATTTTTGCGCGATGCAATGGTCTCAATGAATAATGATTCGGTAATTTTTTTTTTTTTTTTTTTGGCTCGAACGATTCAAATAATTGCAGATACGAAAAGTCTTGGCTATAATCTTTATTAATCTTTATTATATCTCTATTTTAATTTATCTTTAATTGATACATAATTAAGAATAAGAATTGAATTTTATTAAATTTTTTCTAAAAACAGAAATATAGTATAATATATAATTTCTGTTTATTTACTTTTTAAGTTTATATGAATATAACAATCGAACTTATATTTCTAGAATATACAGGGTATATATTAACTCTTATTGTATATAACTCTTATTGAACAATTTAGTTATTCGTTTTGAAAAATATGTTCTCTATGAAAAAACATTTTAGGAATGTAAACTTAAATTATAAACTTAGAGATTTTTGTATGCATGCGTACGTGTATGCGCGCGTAGTAATTTGGGAACAAACATATATTTCGCTCGTATATAATCATCGAAATCGGAAAATCCAAGTCACGTATAAGCTTGTTCTGACTAATCTTAACAAATAACGACGCGTGTGAGGCGCCGATAATGATCGTCGCTCTCGGATTTTATCGGCGCACGACGCATCCACTACGTGACCGCCGGGTAAATGAAAGGATGATGATATAAACAGAACGATACCCGCGCGATTGCTTTTATCCCTGCAAAACTGTATGTTTGTTTCGCTTCGCACTATTCCCATGATCAATGTTCACTTCAGATTTCTATCTCAACGACAAACAAATCGCATTCGATCTCTCAATCGAGTACGATGCATCAACGCGATGAAATAACACGATAAATGTTTAATTTCCTTGATAAATATTAGAGTAAGAAAGATTTCTGAATTATATGGGAGCGAAAAAAAAATTGATCACGATAAAATGAAATTGAAAAGTACTGGAAACCACAATTGACCGATTACGCAGTTGAAGAAACTTATTATGTAATTTAATTAACACTGTTGTTAAAAGAATAATATATATATGTGTAGAAATATTATATCTGGCAATTCTCTCTCTCTCTCCCCCTCTAAAATTGAATTTTCAAGATTTATGAAACATACAAGTGCAGTTAGACTTAGCTTAGCTTAGCTTTACGCATCGAAAATAACATTTATAAGACAGAACCCTTGTATTACAAAGGAACAAAGAAAGTTAATGCATTTATGAAGAAACTTCGCAAGAGGGATGTTTTTCACCGCGCATATCATACGTTCTCGCGAATCTTCGCTCGACTCGATCTTGAAACGCGAGACTTCAACGGAAGGCACAAGGCTAGATTTTGCCTTTGGTGTTCTTTGGCTTGGCAGAGAGATTTGACAGTAGCAACCGTGGGGGTGCGCTAGAAAGAGCACTGTCAACGCTCGTGAAAGCTAGCACGCATGTCTCTGGACACGTGCACGTCGATGTGCGCGCCCGGCTCTTTCTACCTACCTACCTACCTACCTACCTACCTACCTACCCACCGACCTAGCAGAAGTCTCGTGCCTCGCTGATTTCCCGGGGGAATTCCGGGGGATGGTACGCCTCGGGAGTCCCTCCAGTCCCTGAAACGCGCGGCCGGGCCGGCTATTCCTCCTCGCACGCGGCGTACGATGTTCCCGATTATTACCGCGACTCACTGATTTCACCCCCCTCGCACGCCTGTATTTTTCAAGCGATAAGCATCCGATAGGGTCGGGTGAGACGCGACTTTGTTTTCAAGCTCCTTCCTCAAGTTGTCGTTAATGAATGTTAACGCATTCGGTTGCTCTGACAAAAAGTAATGAATTTTATGAAAATAAATCATTTTACCACTCATCATTCTGATATTAATTCTATTTTATTATCGCTTGACTTTATCGAATCTTGCAATTAGTTTTAATGATAATTACATTTTTCTGTAACTGAAATACCAATATATACGAATAATTTCTGAATTCTAAGAAATAGACGAATTTTTAATTTTTTAAAACTTTCGCATAATTTAAAGTCGCATGCGACGCGTGATGGAGCTTGTGAATACGCGAATTAAAAATTTACTGTCAAATCTTTATGCTTTAGAAAACCGCGCAAGCTTTGGCGTAAAACTTGAAGCAAACTCGCGTACCGGAATAAAGCGCCAGCTCGGACGCGAATTTAATCGTGAGAGAAGGCGTCCGAGTTAGCTCTCATTGGCACCCATGGGTGCCATCATCGTCGGGCGCGTCAAGTGCGGCGGAAGACCATGAACAACGACGACAACACGAACACAATGGGCCCCGCAAGCGGGTTGTCCTCTCTTCGTCGATTCATCCTCTCTTTCTGTCTTTCTCTATGTCTCTTTTTCTGTCTTGTTTTCGCTCGACCTCGACTTCTGGCATGGAAAGCCCCCGGGGCTTCCACGGCGCAATATGCTAGCGAATACATCGGATACTCTTGGGTTTGGCGTTTGCCATGCCGTTCTCATAATTCCCAGGCGAATTCCCTCGGCTGGTTACTTACCTCCTGGGACATGCACTGGTGATATAATGTGAGAATCGAAACGAATCCGTCGTTCACGCGCTTCGCGCGACGCGACCTTCCTTCGCGGAGTGAAGACTCGTAAGGGGATGATCTCATACTGAATCTCGACGAAGATGATGAGCCGTGATTAATGCTTTTAATACAGTAATAGTGTTAAGAAAACAAATTTTGATTTAGAATGTCTCGCCGTATTTTTTTATGATCAAATTTCATAGCGAAATCGACCAAATTGGTTTAAACATTAAACTTAAATTTTATTATACCTTTATAAAAATTACGCATATTTGATCAATAAAGCAAAGCGTAGAAATGATGCATTCTTCTTTGTAGAATTTTTTATACATGGAAATAATAACAGGATTGAAAGAGTATTAAATTGAAATACCGAAAAATTAATATAATTTTTTTTTATATATTTATAATATCCATGTTTATTCAATAAGAAAATCTATATTTGTTAATTTATATAAGCTATATCTCTCGCATCTAAACATCGGAAACATAGACTTGCAGTTTGATAAAAAATTAACACAATAGATATCCTGCTATATCACACATAAAAACGTAAAAATAATCTTTATACATAAAACTACCTAGATTTTTATAAATTATTTTAATAAATGCATATAATTTATTCTGAATCAAGAAAATGTAAAATCGAGAAAAACCAAAATAATTGTTTGTACTAAAGATATATAAGATTATTATAAAATATCGTGAAACGGCGTTAAAGAGAATATAATTTAAGAAAAATTTTCATTTTGAAGTAAGAATATATATTTCTTGTAATTATAATTGTTTCATGCGCGTGAAAGCCAACTTATAAAAGCAGCTGTGCGTTCGGTGAGCCGAGAAAAATATATTAATAACGTCCCGCTACGTCGAGCACCTTGCGACCTTTTGATTTCCGGCTACGTTGACCTTTTCCGGAAATAACGTGTCCACGTAGAAGCGACGACGTCGCGCTCCGCTTACGAATCCCGGTGCGAATGATTCGTCAATCGGAAAGGACAAAGGCGAAATAATAGAAGTATTAAAGACATCTGTCTCTTTTTCCGGCTCCGAAAATTAAATCAGCATACCGTGAAGGAACGTGAAAACAATTGTCGTCATTGATTAAAGCACAAGTGATTGAGAATACATTAACAGCTTCTTTGATATAAGAAATTATTCTTCTTTCTTTTATATATTATTTCAACTGCATTAATAAGTGATTTGAGTGATTCTAAAACTATATATCTTTGCAAACCATAAATGCAAAAAAGAAAACCAAAATTGTGATCAGATATGCTAAAAGAAAAAGAGAAACAATTAAAGTAAATATTATATAATTAAAATTATTAAACTAAAATACAATTATTTGTTTACGATTCAAATCAATTAATCGTGCGCATCTCGTTCTGCGAGATTAAAGCTTTCTTAATGTATAACGCAAACTAACACACTTAAAAACGTAGTGTCGCATCGTCCACATTCGTTCGCGTTTTCCGTCATATCGGTTCTCGGAGATTCCGTCTCGTCCAAACGAGCGTGTAACAAGAAGCCACTTGGCCCGAGTCGGTAATAGATTAAACCCATCTCCGACTCACCCCGGGATGCCGTTCTCCCTCCCCCCTTTTCCCCGCTCGATGCGAGAGCAGTATATTGTCCCCTTAACACCCGCGTCCCCGGTAGTTTCGTTTTAGTTCACTTGACCCTACTTGTCTCATCCGGGGTCTGGTGCTGGAGCAGCCCGTTTCCACCCTCGGATCTCCACGACTCTCTTCTCCGCCCCCATTGGCCCTCTGTCTTCTCTCCGGGGCCCCTCCTGTGCCCGTTATCTCCCTTCATCTCACCCTCACGCGCGCGCTCGGTATCACTCGGTATCTACTACGGTATCCGAGAGAGCGTGTGCTCCTCTTTTTCTATCCGCGTCGCTTTACTTACACTGATGCGCCGAAGGGTGCGAGCGCGGGTTGCCTCGCCATCGACGGCAGAGTTTCTCAGATGGAATCAGCGGCGAATGAAAATAGCTGGTTTCGAATTGTAAAAACAAAAAATTTATCGTTAAAAAAAATGAGCAGTTTCTTCAATTTATTTCGAAATTGCATCATTTTTATGTGACACAAAAATTATCGATACCTTGACATTTCTAGGAAAAAAAATTGACTTTAAAAGTAAGGGATGAAATTCTAAGGCTACCCGTTAAACCATTAAAAATTATATACGTGTATGTTTATTTTTTTATAAAAAATAAAAAGTGAAAGAGTGAAGAAAATGAATAAAGAAAAGAAAAGTGAAGAAAGGCATCGTGTCTATCCTTATTTCTTCATCTTGTGCGTTGCTCTAGACTCGCAAGGACTTTGAGAGACACTGCTTCGGAAGAGGCCACCTTCAGTCGCCCCGATACTTCCTTCGTGTGTGCTTTAATACGGCACGAGTCTGCAGCAGGGTGCGGTGCAAAGAGTCCACGCAATTTCCTTAATGTACTCGCTAAATGTTCTAACCCGCAATACATATACCGAGTGGCGTTATACGGAGGCGCGGATGTACACGTAACGTGCGTGCACGTGTGTACATACACGCTGGTAGATATCTCTATACTAATGCACGTTATTACGCCGTGTGATCGTGAGTTGTTACGATTCGCGAAAGTAGGCTAAGCGAACAGCAGTAAAAATATCTATCGCGATCGAAATGGGGCGTGATCGATTATACGAGATCATCGATTTTTTTCCTTAGAGATTAGATTGGAATACTTGCATAAACCACGACGTAAAACACGAGGCTGTCGATTATTTTAGACACTTAAACACAATAATTAATTATCGCACAATTTTTTTTTCTTTTTTGCAAATGATATAATTCTTATCTAATAAAATGCCAGGTGATAACTCAAAAGAATTCTTATTAAATATCATATCAAACTCTTAAAAAATAAATTCTGTTTTTTATATTAAATTTCTCAAGTTATCCAACTTTAAAACTAAATTATTAGTTTATAGTAAATTATTTTAATTTATAGTTTTCATGAAATTTAGCAAATTCTTACGCAACTTGGAATTTTTTTCGCATAAATCCCGCTCGAGTTTGATTCAATGTAATTTGCAAATGTCATGCGGACCCCTGCGCATATCGGCGAAAGTGATCGATTCGCCGGCGAATCGCCCAGGTACGTCCTTTTTTTTCCCTGCGAGAAGAGCACGCGGATGAAATGTTTAATGGGGTAGCTAATGTCCCCATATGCGCGAGTCGAAGCACGCGCGCGCGTGTATATTCACGACACGCAATGGGCGGTGCGCATAAATAATGCGTGCGGGGGACCATCTTGCCCGCGCGGGGAAACCCTCATTTACTCTATACGGCACTTGTTCTATTCGTATCTTCATAAGCCTCGTTGCTCTGATAACACGATGTCGATAACTACGACAGCCAATGGAGTCGTGATTTGCACAAAAGAATTCTTCGCGAATTATTCTGATCTTTTTTGGTGATTTTAATTGGTATAAAGTGGAAGAAATGATGAATATATAATATAAATTTAATATATTTAATATATAATATTATTATACGCGGTGCTCGTAAAATAAATAGAAAAAAAGACAATAAGAAATTTCTCGAAACGGAAGATTGCTCTCGTCGTAGAAGGGCAATTGGAAATCTCGTACATTTTTATCGAAGTTTCGTGAGCCGCAACGCGTATTACGCGGCTCCGCGGACACATTGTGCGTATTTTATACGTGTTTGCACAATTTCTGACGATTCCGCGCGCGCACATGAACGGGCCAACTGTTTATGAAACTAGGAGGGGCACGGTTGCCGTTTTATCGGTCGGAAGATATTGGATTTATTAATATCGTTGGTTAGGCACACCTCGGATTCGTTTTATTGCCGGCCGGAATCACCCTCGATATATATGCGCACTCGGCGATGGCGTATGGATTCTGTATTCATGAGCGGAGTTTAATTTTGGAATTATCAATTGACATTAATGAGGATTAATATTTTGAGTCAAAATTCTTAATATTAATAATACCAAATAATAACAAAATTATTATTAATTATTATTATTTTATTAATTATTATTATTATTATTTATTAATTATTAAGTTTCCATTCTAGTTAATTAAAATTCTTTAGAATTATTGTTAATATCGTTTCTTCATTAATGTTAACTTAGCTAATTCCGGTTAAATAAAATCGAAGTATCTATTCTCATCTCTGGATGAATTTTATAACTCTTTGATCAGATAAATTTCTCCTGCGTGAGTTCGACCGCGTACCTGCTTAGATAAATCCGAGTGGAGCGAGACGGAAAGGTCTCCGCGCTGCAAGTGCATCGGGCGAATGCGCATCCGTATGTCACTTAAGCCTATTTAATCGTCGGAGCACGTTGAAAAGAGAAAGAGAGAGAGAGAGAGAGAGATCTCTCGCTCGAGGATGACAATAGGTACAGCTTTGCGAGGGGCTTTTCGCAGGGTTCGGGCGCTACCGAACCCGGCTCGAGGCAGGAGAAAGCCGGGAGAGGCGCCCACGATTGTCCTACCATGTCAGCGCACCCACGCGAGAGTCTCTTTCATTCCGCTCCCGCTTTCCTCTCCTTCGTCGGTGTGGATATGCGCGCCCTGAATACGTACACCTACGGCGATTCACTCTTCCTCGACGCCGGCACAATGGCACATCTGGTACCGACTCGCATATATTGGCTGCACTTGGTCCGAGGAGGCAGAACTTTGCCTGGCGTACGGAGTTGGAGCCCGTTTCCAGATTTGAGATAGGATCGTTGAAACGCGCGTCCTGCTTTCCGCGAAAATATTAACCATAAAGAAGTACATTGAAATATATAAAGTAAAATTTTTTACTATTTTATCTTCTTGTTTCGGCGTTTCTCTTCTTTCCACTGACATGGATAATTGAAGTTTCTTTCAAATTGGAAATTCTTTTTATATCTTTGTAACATTTTTGTATCCTCGCACAAATATGTACAACAATTTCTATAAATGTGGAATAGCCAGATACTTTTTATAATACGCTATAAACTTTTTGTAAGAATATAAGAGTTTTCTTTTATCTTTAGAAATGTCTGTTTTTACTTTTGTGCTTTAAATTATGATGTGTCGAAGGACTATTTTTATATTATGTAATATACTGATTAATAGAATTATACGCATTTGTTTTAAATTAATCTCTTCTCATCTTTTTTAATTATCGATATGTGTCAATGATAGATAAAGAGAAAAATTTTATTTCTCTAAAAAAAATTAATAGAAGCTATAATTCTATTTATTATTTTATTCGTATTATATTATCTTATTATTAATAACCTTTCAACTTTCAAAAATTAATTTTTCTAAATTGAAAAAATTGTTTGAAATTATTTTGCTTCTCTTTATTCATTCTCGTTTTCATGTTTTCTATTATAATAAAAACACAAACACAAATTAATTAAATATTATTGATAAAAAGAGACGTAAGATATGAGAAATATTAATATATGTTATATATTTATAATATTTTAATTAATTTAATTACCTTATCTGCACATTTCTAATAAATGTCTTCCCAAATAAAGTACATTTAAAAATACTGTCTTTTTGACATGCAAATTTCAGCGACGCGAGTTAACCGACGGCTCGTCAATAGGATCGCCGATACGTGCCGCCGTTTCTTCCGTTGGAAGAGGAATAAAAAACCATATGCGTAAATGGGGCAGAACGGGCGGCATAAATTCAAATCTATTTACGCGGCAAGGGTGGCGTAATTTATCGCCCGCCAACGTAATGGAAACGCCCATAGAGAAAGAGATCTCTCCGGTGCAAATTCGATTATATGCAGTCGTATTCCCCCAAGTTGAACTACCTTCGCGGGTCTTCTCCCACCTCATCCTACCAATCTCTCCTCATCCGGCTTGGAGCAAGTTAAATTAAAAAACGTGCCTCGTATATATGGGTCTTTATATTTCATAGCGGTCACTTCTCCGTTCACTAATCATGGTTCCGGTCCGTGACAATTGGTTCTAACTAATATTTTCTATAAACAGAGAAAGAAAGAGAGAAAGAGAGAGAGAAAGTTTTAAGGGATACATTTTATAAATATGTATTAGAAATTAAAAAAATAAAATATCGTATAAATAAAATAGAAGAGCAAAATAAAATATATATTTTTTACATATATATATGTACAGCTATTATATCGAATTAAAAAAAAAAACTTTACGTGGCCGCTCTGATGCTTAATATAAATTTTTTTTCCGGAAGGGCGCGATGTCAGAAACTTTACATCGATAAATGCCGTGTGAATTAAGATGCGCGAAACAAGCGGTTCGACGAGCTTTCCACCCTTCTTATGAGCTTACGCTACACGCCTGCAGCCTCCCCGCGGTGACGCTTTTTACGATGACGGACGATTCCTGGAGGCGTGTCGACGTGTGTGCGACGGAACCGACAAAGGGTGGGTTCGCGTGATCGAAGCCCGAGTAGAAGGACGCCCACGGAAGTCACGAGGTCGCGCAATCGCAAAGACACCCTTTACCGTCGCCGATTTCGCAAGAGGGTCGTCGTCGAAATCAAGAGTTCGCGTTCGATTCGTGAGAGGAAACAGTAATTGCGTCCACGAGAAAATCGACTGTCGACGATATCGTCGGCAATAAAATTAGTTTTTGCAGTCAAATCTTTTTTCGGATGACAAGATATTTGAAATATCTTGTACAAATCTTTCCTAGATAAGTCTGTTTTATAAGGTTCTTTAGGTAGAAATTCAAAGGATTTTAACTGTGAGCAAGATGGAGAGAAAAATCTTCAATTTTATATATTTTACAAGACATATAGTTAGTTACACAAAATATAATATGCTATTAAATAAATTATCACGAAAGAAATTATAGATATTTTTTAATATATAATGTGTAGAAAATCAGGGATCGAACCGGAAGCAGAACCGATAACCGTTCTATAACCGGTTTTTTTTTAATCGGACCGAAACCGTAAACCGTATTGAAATTCTGTTAAATTTATAACACCGGAACCATAACCGGGATCGTTAAATTATTTTCGGTTTATGGTTCATTTCGGTACTTTTTCGGTTCTTGCACGCGCAATTTATTTCTGTAAAATATTTTATTTTTATTTTTATGAAGTATTTTATTTATATTTTAGAATTTTTCTTCTCTTTCTCTTCTGTTTTCTCTTAATTTTTGTGATATAAATATTTTAGGAAATTAGAAATGAAAGAAAAAATATCATTGGAAAATAATAGACCTGATAAAAATAGAATTTTCAAAAAGTCAAAGATGGAAGAAATAATAAATAAAAAACAATAAATGCATAAAAATGATTACTTTTAGAATTAAGTCTTTGTTTTTTCAAGAAAACAAAAATAATTATTTATATACATTTGCTATTATTTTTTTCTTTATTTTATAATGAAATATAAAAAAAAAGAAGTAAATAAATAAATTTAATAAATTCTGCATTTTTACATAAAAAGAACAACAATATAATTGCTAAAAACAAAATATAATTTGTTAAGTAGAAAAAAGTTAAAAAAGCAATAATTTTAAAAGTACCGGAACCGTAACTGAAAGAAACCGTAATTTAAACGAGTCTTTTATTTATCAAGGAACCGAAACTGGAGAATCGGAACAGTTATTAAATATTTTATTGAACCAAAACCAAATCGTAATTTTGTTTCGGTCTGGATCTCTGTAGAAAATTGATATTTTTCTTTGCACACTTTACTTATAAGTAGCCTTATCTCAGTAGTTTCTATCTTTTTTTTGCTCTTGTTAACGAAGAGAAGATAATTATATATGACACTTAAAATTTTTCTGTCAAGCCTACAATTTAAATATTCTATTAAAAATTACATAATTAGTTTAAAATCTATTTTACATACACCGTTGAAACAGTTCAAACCTTCACAATCGAAATAAATTTTATGTCTTGGGTGAAAAATGACACATATTTAACGTATTCATGTGGGTGCGGTACACTTGATATAAAAGTCAGGCAGTTCTGACATTCATTTATCGCGTGGCTTACTTTCGGCGGTACACCCTTTTGGCGACGCGTATGCATGACAGATTTTATGGGCATCAACTGTGTGTGCATAGAAAGCACCGTGCCATCTGTTATTCCGTGGTCAGGTGGAAAATTTAACGATCGTCGCGATGCGTTAAAAAAATATCGCGCACATCGATCAAAATCTTTATGCGCGCCCACTTCCGTCGACGTATCTGAATGCATAAAACGTACGTATATATATGTTTCACGAAAAAACCCATGAAAATGTGATCGATTGAACGGTCGCGCCAAATATTTTTGGGGAAAAATTGATCTATCGTGCTGAAAAGAAGGCTAATACATAAACAAAAATGGAACCGTTATAAGGGAAATAAATATAACACATAAATATAATATAGTGAAATGAATATAGTACTTTTAAATAAATAGATTTAGCAAGTTAATAATAAATTTTAAATAGTGCAAGATAATAATATTTATACTAAATTAAAATATTTGCAATATAGATATGTTAAATTAAATAAAAAATAAATTAATATCGTAAATATTTATATAAAATTNNNNATATGTGAGAGTGAGTCAATAATAATATCCACACACTCTATTTCTACAAAATTTTTTTTATACATCATTTTTTTATAAATTTTTTTTTTTTATTCAATTTAGATTTTACAAGAGAATTTATTATACAACATAAGTTATTTTTTAACATAATCCTCTTGCTTTTTAACGCGGCTGATCCGTCGAACTATTAATTAAAGAATTAATTGCCTGAAGGCTAATCGACTAGAAATAAACCGAAAACAAGGATTTCATCTCGTACTCACAGCTGCGGTTTTCATAATTTATATACGCGCGGTCGATCCGTACGGTCGAAAATGCGCGAGCGATCGTTAAGAGGAGAGTAAAAAGGAAGAGATAAAATGAAGAGCGGAAGATATATATATATACGCGAATGATCTCAAGATTATAAAATGGCGTCCCTCATCCCCGTGATCGTTCTTAATTTTGCTGGATTCCTTTTGTGTCCTGTCGCCCCCTTTCCTTCCTCCGCACCTCCTTTTCTCTCCTTTCTTCCTCTTTACTCCGAGCCTCACACTCAGCCCCCAGCCGCTATCCTTACTTACTGCTACGGCTCCTCGTTGCTTACCGAATCGAAGAGAATCAGCAGCTCGAGCTCAAAGGAACTCTCGAGGGATGATTCGTGAATTCTTTTGCGCGACGATTCCAATGAATACAGCCGCCGCGATGCATCGGTAATCCATGACGGACCAGCAGCGTCGAGTTATTAAGCGACACAACGTGTTTTCAAGCATTTTCAATACCCGACACAGAGAATGAGGCCTTCCCTAGCCTGTGCTTCCAATAAGTCATCTTACTATAAATCTGTTTGTTTGCAATAAATGCGTATTATACGATTCTTCGTATATTCATTCGCATTAAAATATGTCATGTGACATCCATAGGCGTCCGCAGTGGGGGCAAAACGGGCACGTGCCCCCTCTCCCTTGGAAAATGGAAAAAAAAGTTTTTTATTAAAAAAATTAAATTATTTAAAAAACACAAAAAAAAACAAAAATCTTTTTCGATTTACATCTATATTGACGCGGTGAGAAAGCTTTAAAAGAGAGCTACTAAAAGATGTAAAAATATTTAAGTATACATTTTTTAAAATTAATCTCAAAGTGATATGCCCCCCTAGAAAAAATTCTGCGGACGCCCATGGTGACATCGTAAAAGTCAGTAGACAATATATTTTCAGAAGAATTTTTAATAAACGACAAAATTAAATTTCGCACATTTTATGATATTATTTATGAAAATAAATTACGCTTATGAAAAATCCAATAATAAATAATACGTAAAATTACATAACGCATTTTTTAATATCGCTAATACTCATATCGCTTTAATGGAAATAAACAATTCAGGAAAGTGCATATATCGATTTTTTGCATATCAACCTAAATGCTGGCTACCAGAAATCAGCATCCCCTTGAAAACGTACAATCTAACTTTCAGCAACGCGCGAATAAAAAACGTACATGCACAAAAAAAAATCGGCTTGCATCCAACGGCGGCGGCATCTGACAGCATCTTCGGTCTCGCGTCCGAAAGGATTAAATATCGCCCTCCACCGTCAGCGACCGACGAGGATGGTAGGTCTCATCTGTCCCTCTCTCTTTCTCTTCCCTCCACAAGATCCTCAGCCCATCATCCCTTCGCGCGACGGGGGTGACTTCGGCGCACCCGAGTCGGATGGCGTGCGCCATATTAGAGGCGGTCGGGCGTCTCTCCAATCGGCACCCACGCCAGCATCCGGTGGGTGCCCCTGCACCCAATAATCCAGGCATTCGCCCCACCGATCGGCCGCCACACCCATGAGTATCACGTGCGCACGAGCAACATCATCGCCAGCGAGACAGTCGTGCGCGTACCCTTGCACCGAACTCGTCATATCGGAGATCGCTTTCTCCCCTTTCCCGTAAGCGTGATACCGTTCAAGGGAGTATCGGTCCGATAAAATAAAGTTATTATTCGCTTCGTGTACCCGGTTCATTAACAATTTCGCAGAGTGTATGTTCGACGTTATCCAGAATTATATTCAAAAAATGAAGTACCTGAAGAGCTCTTATTTAAGCGAGTTTCGTGCGTTTCATAGATTCCGAAGTGTCTGACCGAGGGAGAAGTTGCACGATCACGACAAATGCGGATTGGTGATTCTGCGGAGCTTGTAGTCGATTTTTAAGATCAAAGGTCTTGAAATGTATCTTCATTTATTCTACAAGATCGAACGCACACGAAGAAAGTTACTCCGGAGATTGCATCGATGATCGAAGGCTCGAAGTTTCATCTTCGCTGCGCGCATCTCGGAGATAAATCCGGCTTTTCTACAAAGATACCGTTTTGTTTCACACAGTGCCTTTAGATTTAACAGGGAAAAGGAGATATCGGTCGTCTCGATAAAAAGAAGACACGATATCAGTCTCGTAGCGCGATTCGTTCGCCGAGACGACGGGAATGCGGTAGATAATATTATAGCAGGGAGTGCGACTGCGGGCGAAACAAGTGGCAGCAGTTATGACCAAGATAAGACTGGAGTTGTTGGGGTGCGAGGCTCTTCCTCTGGAAGGGATGTACCGATCGCAACGGCACGACGTTTTAACGCCGCAGAGCAGCCCGGAGTCACGCAACGTTCGTCAGGAGCAACGAAACGGCGCGGATCGTCTCGATAGTGTCGGTTCCACGATATCGCACGGCGGCATGTATCCCTTAGATCAGCCTGCCATTGAGCTAGATCATCTGCCGCTCCATATCCCGGCGATCCTTCATCGTAAGTGCCGACAAGTGCGATACGCGCGATAAGAAGCTCCGAGAAGCTCTTTTCGACGTTCCCCGAATTGTGTTCGCTTCTTCGAGTCGTTAATTCATCTTCCCGGATGCTGGAGATACGCGAAATGGATGGGCGTTACGTCGTGATAGCGTAGCAATTCAATATTTTTGATTTCTTGGTTTTTAAATATATTCGGATCCTAAGATATCTAACAAGTTGTTATGCCTGCTACCTGAGTGTGTATCTCGAAAAAATCGGGTACCTGTCAAATTTAACAGTATCGGTCCTTCTTAGCCTTTCTCTTTTCCCACGTAGATAAACTAATGGATACTTGGAAAATACTTGAAACAGATATATTTTATACTGCAGATGCTCGGATCCCCGTGAATATTATTGTGAATATTTTGAATACCGGAAATAAGCATATATCCGGATAATATCACACGGTTCTTAGGCTCGAAATATTCGAAATAAATTCTGAACACATTAATAGCTTACATTAATTTTACGGATTTAATAATTTTTATGTCAATGCTAAAATTCTGCGCTATGCAGAACAATTCGTAATAGGATTCGAAAATTATCATCCTTTATTCGGAAGAATATTAATATTATAACAACATTGATTTAATTATTACTTTTTAATACTGAAATTATTTCAGATATCACAGAGATATTATATAATATACTGCGGTTAAGCTTGACTATATATTTTAATATAATATGCGTCTCATATGCATATGTGACAAAATATATATTATTTTAAACTATATTAATTACATATTAAAATAAATTAAAAACTATATAAGGTGACCCAGGGTCACTGTACCACCTGCTAATGGCAGATTTCTGAAATCATTTGTGAGAAATGATTTTTCTTCAACGAAAATGTGTCGATGGATCTCATCTTTTTTTGCAAATTTCCATTTTTTGACATCATATATCTTTGTAACTAAACCTTAAATTAAAATTCTATTAAAGTAAATTTTTTTTTACCAGAAATTTTAATTGAAAAAAATAGTTTTGATAATCTTTTAACTTCCCCCATAAAGTTTTGAGTTTCCGAAAAGCCCTTCTTTTTTTAATCATTTATAACTCGGAAATTATTGATGCCTCGACATTTTCACTATTATATACATATATATCTTGTATTGTTTTTCGTTGTGCTTTGTATTATACACTTCGTTTATTCATCGTCTCTATTTATATGTTACAGCCACGATACCAAAATGCGGTGGATGCCAGGAAGTTATTTTGGACAAATACGTTTTGAGGGTTCTCGAGAGATGTTGGCACGCAAGATGTCTCACGTGTCGGGATTGTGGTGCTAGGTTGACCGACAAATGTTTCGCGAGAAACGGCCACGTGTTCTGCAAAGATGACTTCTTCAAGTAAGCACCAATAATCGCTATCACAAATTTAACTGCATAATTTAAGTGCAAATATCGTACGTATATCCTACGGATTAAAATTTCGTGAAGTAACATCGGTATTGCTCTATCGTTATACAATATTTGATTATTGCAATTAATAAATAATTATTCTCTTCTCAAACAATTATTTTAAACATGTTTTTTTATGCGGCAAAAATTTGTAATATATTTAGCGTATTTACAAAAACTCTATCTTTGTACATTAAAAAAAAAAAAAGATTATTTATCGCAATTTATCTAAAATATTTATCACGATTTGTTAGTATCATTATTATCATTAGTATCATTAATTCATCTTCTAATCATAATTATTGATTATATCAAAAGAAAATGATTTAACCTCGATATAGAATTATCAAAGAAAGAAATACAAAATTTTCTCGACTCTTTTATTCGCGCGATATTATTTGTTCGACTTATCCCCTTATCGATAATAGTGAAGTATATATGACAAAGCGCAGAAGAAATGTTGTTTTTTAAAATACATATATCGAGTATGCCGGTATCGATTCTTCGTCGAGAGAGTGCTTTTTCTCATTCGTAAGACGAGGTGCCATTTTTCCTTTTTTTTTCTCGAAATTAAATTAGCTTTCTCTTCATATTTTTGTCAATCTTTCAGTTTCAACGTTATTACCGTAGGATTATCTTCTTCATAATTGCATGCCAATATTAAAATGATACAATAAAGTACATGATTGAAGATTATCGTAGATTACAATAAACAGGAATATGATTCTGTAATATAATCGCTATCGCCATATCCGTATCCGATTATCAGATTAACTCGATTTGAGGAATCGCGATAAAGCTACACCAACCGTATAGTTTTGTCATTAATGTGTGAATGTAATGTGAAAATATTGTATGTTGTTGGTGTGGCAGGCGTTTCGGGACGAAATGCGCGGGCTGCGGCCAAGGATTGGCGCCTTCGCAGGTGGTCCGAAGGGCGCAGGAATTGGTCTACCACCTGACGTGTTTCTCGTGCGCTCTTTGCTCCCGGCAACTGGACACCGGGGACGAGTTTTATCTCATGGAGGATAGGAAACTCGTCTGCAAGCCCGATTACGAGCAGGCCAAGGCGAAAGGTGAGATATAATCTTTCTTCGTATGTAACCCTTTGAAGTTTTTTTTTTTTTTTAGCGAATTTAAACCTTTTATTATTAAGACGTAATTTAATTTTATTTCAACAGTCCACAGCAGTTTTTATCACCAATTTAATCTTAAGTAAAATTTTTGCTGTCAATTTAAAAATTATTTCACATATTTTACAATACATGAAACTAATGAAAATTATTTACTTAGGATGGGATGTAGAAAATTATTTGAATACGATGTAAAAATATGATTCAAGGCAATTTCATGATTTTTCATGGTAATAAAAGGCATAACAAAGTACGATGAATATTTTTAATATAGCTATTAAATTATTGATCGATTAATTGAAAATCGCATGGCACAATACGCAACTCAATCGGATTCCAGAACTGGCAGATGGGGGAAGCATAGACGGTGATCAACCTAATAAAAGGCCGCGAACAACGATCACGGCGAAACAGCTCGAAACTCTCAAGCTGGCATACAACACTAGTCCAAAACCAGCGAGGCACGTGCGAGAACAGCTGTCTCAGGACACAGGCCTCGATATGCGTGTCGTTCAAGTCTGGTTTCAGAACAGGTAAGAAAAGTTGGATAGCACCTACAAAATTTCTCCCGTTCTTTCCGAGAAATTTTATTTATGTTTAATCAAAGTAGGCATGTGTTAATACAATACATATGAAAATAAAAATTGCAAAGAATAGAATTAGAAAAGAATTAAACAGAGAAATTTGTATTATTTGATTTTGTATTAACGTGATTTCTAATACAGGTTTCCGAAACCATTCGTGAAAGCAAAGGTTCAAAAATGTCAAAAGATAGTCGAATTCATATATTTATATCTTTTTTAATATAAAAATATTAAATAATTCTCAAAATATTAACGATCACATCTTATAATAAATTGGCGTAAACTGAAAAAGAAATATATCATGATTTTAATTTTCCAGATTATAAATCTAGAATAAAAAAAAAAAGAAAGAGAAAGATTGTAATAATAAAATTGATGCTACAAATATCGTTAACTTTATATTCCACGACTATTATGATATTCACAAGCGCTGTTACCGTGAATACACATTTTTCCCTCTTATCGCTCAAGTGGCACTACGTGATATTCTAGACAAAGTAAGGTAACAAAGTTGCGAAAAAAAATATTTTATCTGTAAAAAGAGAGTTATAGACCGCTGACCTCTGTCGATTATCAGATAGGGATAGTGTTAGAAAGCGGCCGTGAAAATATGTAACGTCAAGGATAAGTAAATAAGGCCTCTATCAATGGCTGTAGATAAATATATATAATATATATCATATATAACACATACATAAATTTATAAAATGCCCACGTGTATTGCAATTTTCTAGCGAATCCGAATCGATATATAACATAATGCGAGATTGACGTCTGTCTGCTGTTTTGAGACAGATAAGATATATTTTTTTCAGCACATTTTTAACGAAGCGATAGTGGTGAATAGATCTTATACGAGGTGCTAGAGATACGTAGAAGTACTTATAAATATACTCATGTACATAGTACAACATGAGTAAAAGCCGTTTATCGTTTCAGAATTTATTCTTTTCTCTAATTATATCGGTGCTTGATACCATTTATTGTACGCGTGATATTAAAACGCAATGAGAAAAAATTCTTTTATATTAGAAATTTTTTGATGTAGTAAATTCTCATCCTTTTAAGCATCCATTGTACTATGTACCAACAATTTTTAAATATTATTAAAGGTATAATTGTAAGAATAAAAAAATATCAAGGGGTTTTTGCGAAATATCATAAAACTAATTACTATCAATAATTTATATCAATTTATTCGTAGCAAAATTTTTTACGCGATCTGCGATGAGATCGTTATTAATTACTTATCATCGTTATAATTTCCGTAGGAGGGCAAAGGAGAAGAGGCTGAAAAAAGATGCCGGTAGAACAAGATGGTCTCAATACTTCCGTAGTATGAAGGGCGGTGCTGGCGGTCATTCGCCTAGACATGATAAGCTCCTTGATAAAGACGAGCTCAAGGTAGACTTGGACTCCACCTTTGGTCATCATGGTGAGTTGCATTATTATTCTATTATTCTCTCTAATTGTAAGATAATAAGAAGATAACAAGGAAAGAGATTCATACAATATATCATACTTATGCACTCTAGTGTCGCAATTCTTCTCGACTATAAATATTATTTTATAACTAATAATTTTTTTTCACTGATCAAGTAGTGGTAACAATAATTTTTTGTTGTATATGTAACTTGTTCATTTAATTTTAAGAACAGATTATTTCAATTTCAGTTAACTTCACAAATATATGAATTTTGATAAAATAATATGAGACTTGACTAAAATAGAATAATAAATGAAATGTAAATTAGAAGGAAATGATATATTCATTCTTTTAAATGTATGTGAGAAAGAGAAAGAATACGTAAAAAATGCATATATATATGAGATAAAATTATTGCATTATATGCACACAGTTTGATAGCTATATTAATAAGATTCGTGAAATAATTATATATCAAAGTTATTTCTAATAATCGCATCAGCCGCTTCCGAAGCAATCTAGACGAGCGATGTATTATGTGCGCGGTATTCGTTCCCGAATAAGTACAGGTAATAGCAGGCATAAATTCAATGGCCCGCAATCTTCCTGAAATCTCGGACACGGTGCGCCGGCAGTTAGCCTCTGCGATCTCCTGAATATTTGACAAGATCGTCTTCCCCTCGGATAACAGGCATCTGGGTACTGGGAATCCCAGACAATGGATGCCGGTCGCTGGCAACTCGACTTTCGACTTCCAAAAGTTACGGCGTTAAAAGACAATTTTCTCATTACGAATAGATAGCCCATCAAAACATAAAAACACTTATTTTAGCCAATCTTTATCCAACATTCTTATTCAGATATTGTTATATCTGATCTATGTATTTAATTTCAAATATTCCAAATATTTTTTTTTTTTAAGGAAACGCGCTTAAGCATTTTTTTTCTTCTTAACTTTCGATCTGAAATCTTAAAAACGGAACGTTTTGCTTGCAGACTTGAGCAACGACAGCTACGGAACGGTGGTCAACATGGGCCTGGACGAGGGCGCAAGTCCAGGCGGCGGTGGAAACGGGGCCGGGGGTGGACCGCCCCGAGGATATCTGGGAGCGACGACACCCCCGTATCTCTCAACGTCCAGATCGCCGTCCTTACCGCCCCAGTTCCCGTACCCACCAGACGCTGGTCTCTCGGTGTATACCACTCTCGGTAAGTTGAAAAAAAAAAAAAAACAACAATTTTACTAATAAACGTAGCAACGTACATGTACCGTTCATATAAGAAATTAACTATCAATTTTCTTTTTAAATTAAATTAATTCATCAGATATAAAACTTTCCACTACATATCAATTTTGTGTACCATTAACTCTTTTTCAGCTGTCATGCTGACGTCTCTTCTCGTTTGTAACGAAAGATTCTATACTTTTTAATTCTTGCAATATTTCGAACTGTCCGAACTCCCCCAGCCTCCTCAACTCTCTCGGACCGGTGATCAATAATATACTCGGATTGAGACAGGAAGGAACTCAAGCTTAAACTATTCCGGCTCGCGTCGCAAGTTTACGACTGACGGAAAACGTATGATTCCAGGGGGACCGGGCGGCATGGTGCCAGGACCAGCGTCTGATCTGAGTAACGAGTCGAGCGGCGGTGGTGGTGGCGGAGGTGGCGGTAACAGCGGTGGCAATAACAGCGGTGCCGGCGGTTATCCCGAATTTCCGCCGTCGCCGGATTCCTGGCTTGGTGAGCCACCGCCCCCGCACGCACACCATCATTCCCATTCCCATTACGCCACATAACCCGCCAAAATCGCGCGTCGCCAAATACCGTATAGAATAACGTGCTGTCGGCGCGGGGCGTACGTCTGAAATCGGCGACGCCGTCGTCGTCCTCGAGGGAAGTCGAAGAGAGCTCTCATCTTCTGCGATATGTCCTTAAACGAAAAATGAGAGATTTTGCAAATTTCAAAAATCTAAGATTTGAATATATTGGATAAAAGTCTGAATCTATTTTAGTGTCCTTGATGCAGGATTTGTATATGAAAGATCTAAAAGCGAAAACACAGTGATTTCCATTCTTTATTAAATGTAACTGAACTTTTTAGTAACATCATGTTTGACATTTTTCATATATTAGTTTTTTTTTTTTCAAATATTTTGCATTGCATTCTGTACAAATAATGTATATGTAACTATATCCTGAAAAAAAAATTATTTTTCCAATTAAAACAAGATTATCTGTTTAAAATAGATTTGTACTTTTTCATTTTTCAGATACCTCACTGTTGCAGTATATTAATTATTATATAATTATAACTATGTGCACATGTATATATATTTATAATATATATAATATATAATATAATTTATAATATTTAATAAAATATTTGTTAAATTTATTGCAAAAAATATAAATAATTTATAAAACTTAGAACAAAATTTATAATTATATATACAGATATTTCAATATGAAAGATTCAACATTTGAAATGGCAATAGACATCACTTTCTTCGCTCTCGGATCTTTAATACTTTCATTGAATTGATGTTAGAATGGATTTAAATTAATAAATTGTTGATTGAAGTTTTTCGAAAACTGTAATATAACGTTGCAAGAAAAGACCTATCGAAGGTCCCACTCTCGATAAAGATGACACAATATCATCTTCAACGACGACGGGACATGATATTCGCGCACATGATAGTCCACGAGTTATTCTACATCGGTATTTTACACCGTCCCTCCTCATACGATCTCTTGTCATCGTCGAGCGGCCGTATCGGTGCCGTGTGACGTTACACTTATGACACACGTACGATTCGCAATTCGATACTACGATTAATCTAAATATATTTATGTACAAGTTCCTCGTTTCTTGGTATTACGGAGTTTGATTGTCGAGTAATAAATAGGAGATAGTGTTAAACGTGTCCCCCCGGACTCTGTTCGATACGCGGATCGATTCGTCGTGATTCGGTGAACGGAATGCGATAGTCGCTGATTCCGATTCATCGATCGTTAATAATTTCCGGGTATCACCTTTCCATCAATTCATCAATTTCATTTGGACGAAACAAAGAAGCATAGAAAAAAAAAAGAGATTTTATAACACGCAACAGTTTCGCGATACCAAGATATTGGTATATTAATATACGATACACTCTCACCGCGCGATAGTCAGTCCAACGGGATGAATTCGCATCATCACGACGAATGTGATCATTCGTATGATCATACCACTACCTTTGACATAAGCCCGATTTTCATGCTACAGTTTTTCAAAGACACCAAAGAGAGTATAATTGTATAAATTCGTAATCTGTATAAATATTCGTAATCCAATTGTTTTGATATGTACATATGTGTTGTTCTTTTTTCCTGTCTCGAAGATGTTTGGAAATCTGTGCGTGATCTCAGAGAATGTAGAGATAATATAAATTTTTTACAATATTATTATATCTTGTTGATTTGTTATCGTCGCATATATTAGTTTTTTTTTTTTCAAATATTTTGCATTGCATTCTGTACAAATAATGTATATGTAACTATATCCTAAAAAAAAATTATTTTTCCAATTAAAACAAGATTATCTGTTTAAAATAGATTTGTACTTTTTCATTTTTCAGATACCTCACTGTTGCAGTATATTAATTATTATATAATTATAACTATGTGCACATGTATATATATTTATAATATATATAATATATAATATAATTTATAATATTTAATAAAATATTTGTTAAATTTATTGCAAAAAATATAAATAATTTATAAAACTTAGAACAAAATTTATAATTATATATACAGATATTTCAATATGAAAGATTCAACATTTGAAATGGCAATAGACATCACTTTCTTCGCTCTCGGATCTTTAATACTTTCATTGAATTGATGTTAGAATGGATTTAAATTAATAAATTGTTGATTGAAGTTTTTCGAAAACTGTAATATAACGTTGCAAGAAAAGACCTATCGAAGGTCCCACTCTCGATAAAGATGACACAATATCATCTTCAACGACGACGGGACATGATATTCGCGCACATGATAGTCCACGAGTTATTCTACATCGGTATTTTACACCGTCCCTCCTCATACGATCTCTTGTCATCGTCGAGCGGCCGTATCGGTGCCGTGTGACGTTACACTTATGACACACGTACGATTCGCAATTCGATACTACGATTAATCTAAATATATTTATGTACAAGTTCCTCGTTTCTTGGTATTACGGAGTTTGATTGTCGAGTAATAAATAGGAGATAGTGTTAAACGTGTCCCCCCGGACTCTGTTCGATACGCGGATCGATTCGTCGTGATTCGGTGAACGGAATGCGATAGTCGCTGATTCCGATTCATCGATCGTTAATAATTTCCGGGTATCACCTTTCCATCAATTCATCAATTTCATTTGGACGAAACAAAGAAGAATAGAAAAAAAAAAGAGATTTTATAACACGCAACAGTTTCGCGATACCAAGATATTGGTATATTAATATACGATACACTCTCACCGCGCGATAGTCAGTCCAACGGGATGAATTCGCATCATCACGACGAATGTGATCATTCGTATGATCATACCACTACCTTTGACATAAGCCCGATTTTCATGCTACAGTTTTTCAAAGACACCAAAGAGAGTATAATTGTATAAATTCGTAATCTGTATAAATATTCGTAATCCAATTGTTTTGATATGTACATATGTGTTGTTCTTTTTTCCTGTCTCGAAGATGTTTGGAAATCTGTGCGTGATCTCAGAGAATGTAGAGATAATATAAATTTTTTACAATATTATTATATCTTGTTGATTTGTTATCGTCGACCGAAAGGAAATAAAGAAGAGCTCTCTGAGATACACAATCGAAATAAAACGATTTGTTTCGATTTATTATCGTTGTTTAGGTGGTCTCTCAGCAAGGATTGAATCCTGAAAATCGGGCGTCGGAGGTGTGCGATTTGGCGATCTACCTTGCTTGCGTGTGACACTAGAATCTTGAGATGTGTATTGTAAATAATTCGCGAATTAGACCCATGGGAAAAGTTGACCCAATCCAAGATGTTCGATTTCAATCTTCCTTAATTACGGTCTTTAAAAAATTCAAAGTCGTTTTATTTCAACCTGAGAACTATCGTAACATATCTGTATGTGCAAATCACAAGTTTCGTGTAAAACAATTTTGGTTCATTGAATTTTCTTATTCTTTTTTTAACAGTAAAAATAATAAAAATCGAGCAATTTGAATTGGGAACTTTCCCTTGCTAGTTGAAGCTGCGTAAAATTATCGACGCGCAAAAGCCGCAACGTAAATAATATATTACGTTGAACGATATTGATGTGATTGCGAAAGTTTTTTCAAAGGAATATTGTTTACGCTATCCACTTAAATAACTGCATTTAAACTATTATTGTATCTGAGAAAATTCGAAGCCTGAGAGAAGTGAATGCAAAGCCCCGCAGAAATCGTACAATCTTCAAAAATTATACGATCTCTGGCTTATGTATTCTGCGTTGCTACTTTTGTACGCCGATCTATGCAATCAACGATCAAAATTATAATAACTTCGAACTGCACCTCGCTCGTTGATTTATTACGAGGTCACATAAAGCCGTCGATTAATGGTAATTTATAAGGGACAGAAGAAATCAGGAGAGAAATCAGTTCTCGATTCGTAAATCGATATGTTGATAATCAAAACAGGAAAGAGAAATATGCGAATCGATGCACTTGAATGTATGATAAATGCTAAGAGTAACGCATGATAATAATATGAGGCTTGCTTGTATTAACTTGGAGATTGATTGCTTTTCATTCTCCATTATAAATAATATTATCTTCCCCAATTAATTAAATCATGAAAGAATATTTCTTACATTACATAATATTATAATTTTTCTAATATTTCCATTATGTTAATTCTTGAGAGAATATATCAACAGAGAATTACTGCGTGTGACAATCAATTCATTCTTGAAAAGAAAAAAAGATTGTACATTTGCGCCATAAAATTACTCCAGTTCTTAAAATATCTTCTAAATTTTGTGACAAAAGCAACATTTAAATGCACGCAGAAAATAATATAAATAGAGTAACAGGAAAATATTGTGATTTTTTCAAATTTATATGCCTCATATTGTTATTAAATGGCGTGCTTGCATACAATACGAGCGGTAGTAACAGCAGAAGAGACAGAAAGAGAGAGAACATCACTGTAGAATTGTATATAACATGCATAAATATCATTTCCAACCCTCTCCCCTCCTTTCTGTCTCCCTCTTCATGCTCCCTTTGTCTTTTCTCTTACCTGCCCTTTAAACGTACGTTTCACGTAACAGCGAGTACGATTATATCGCGAAGGGAAAGAAACGGTAAGAAAGGTATATTAGACTCATAAAAGAGAGATTAATGTTGTACAGTATAAAAATCGTATTTCTCTTCGCTCGTCGCTGCCGGGTGTGCGGTCGAAGGTATTCGCATATCTGGCGCAGTTCGTAAACTTCACATCACTATGAGTTATTACGGATCTTTATATTATTATCTAGTCATGGAGTGATAATAAAAATTCTATCATAATCTTACGTCATGCGTGGCTTTATTTCCACACTCCAAGGTATATCGTGATATGTTAAATATGAAATTAAATTGCTTGGAGATAGATGTAAAATACGGAGCAAAAACTGAAAAGTACAGAACAAAAATTTGAAACATTAAATTAGCATAAGATAATGAACTATCCGTGTCATATTTCATATCGTGTATGTATCATGAATACGCATTTGTGATTGGCACACAACTCCTAAATATCAATGGCACTTTATTAAGTGGTATTATGTACAGATGCTACATAATAATACACACATGCAATAATTATATACACACATACACGAATTTCTGTTATTCACAAAGCAAAATACGTCAATGAACGAAAACTGATTTTAAGGCCGATGCGATTTACGCCATCATCAGCATCTAGAAGAACAATTTTCCACGGAAAGAAAATCTACAAAAATGTTTCTTTCTCATTACGTCTATATAAATATATACAAATCTCAATATACAATACATCTTAAACTCTTTTTCGTTTATATATATGTATATATATAATGTTTATTTTGTAATGAAAATAGCACGTTCTGTTTTTTGTATGAAAATATTTCTCACTTAAAAATCTTTTTCGTTTAGAAATTTTGTAATATGTCTAGGAGTATCATAATCTTTTGTACCGATATGTATTGTTCATTTCCTCATCTCGAAAGTACGAGAAGAGATAAATGAGACAGATAAAACATGCATTAATAAATAGCTAATCTATGAGAACACAATTCAACGAGCAACAATTTCGTGCTCTATTATTATTATTATTTTTTTTTTTGTTCTTTAAGCAATATTTCTCGATCTGTCAGTCTGCAATCTCTATTAATTATCCGAAGGTTCATCAAATGTCCTCGTTTTTTTTAGGACATTTCTAGTGACCATAAGTTGCTTTATTATCGCCTTTTCAACGTTTTTTTTATTCTTGTTTGAAGCTGATAGGTGCTCAAATGTGTCCTCTAGCGCTCTCCTAGTTTTCATCAGTCTTCGTTTTAACGCTTCATTCTCTTGTTTCAAAGTTTCTACTTCATCAAGACCTAAAAAAAAATTACAAAACATTCATCATTTCATCATTTAAAAGTTAATTTAAAAAGCCTTAGATTGTATACATATATATTAATATAAAGATATACTATATATATTAATAAAATTTTTTGGTATAATAATGTATGTTTCAAAGCATACCTTCTATAGGTAATGGACTTTCACTGTTTGTATCTCGAGCTCTGTGATTACCATTCCCGCTATCTTCATCACTTAATAAGTTAGTCATAGATTCTGTGATTTTCAATGTATCTTTCAAAGGCCTTATCGTGGTAACGGCAGCATCACTTTCTATTCCTAAATCTGGCGAACAGCTGGACTTACTGCGTCCTCCGAGCGTATAATAATTTGTCGACTGCCAATACTGCAAGTTCTGTAATAAATTAAGGAAATCAAAACTTTAAATTTTGTGATCACATATAATCATAAAAGTTGAAAGTTTTAAACAAAGGAACGCAAAATTTATTGTAATATGTGTAACTTTTAATCACATATATGCATTTTTTTACTGAAATTATATCAAATTTATTATTATAATGCATAAATCATATCGTATTAATCACATGTAATATGTAATATGTATGTATATTATATAATATACAATTATAACGTATACATCACAAGCATCATTAGCATGCACAATATTCTGAGAGAATTAAATAAGGAAATTCTCTTGTATTATACATGATCAGTGTCAAATGCAGTTGTCTAATTGGAATAACTCGTGCCGTGCAATTATTAAAACATTACCGTTACCAGTCAATAATATGAAATCACTAATAGTGAGAAGTCTTTACATACCGCTTATTTCAAATTTAGAAGTATTTTCACATTTTTAATATTTACAATCTACGGATGAGACTAAAGATCAGACATTTGCACATTTAAAAAATGTGGGAACAACTAACGTTATAAGGTTGATATTCATGTAGAATATCACAGGTTTGCTTGAGCGTGGCGTCTGTGGGTATAGACGACACGCCGCTTGAGCTCGGTGCCGAATCACTAGCCTCGCACACTGCCATGTGTCTTCTAAACTCTTTATTCGTTGCTTCGAGCTCTTGCACTCTTGCTCGGTGCGAATCATTGATCTGATTAAGATCAAATATCTGTACGACGGTGACATTATATATTAGTAATATTCTCGCGCGCACACGTACACATGTATACATATAGGAAGGAAAGGGATATTTTCATAAGCTAATCTAGCCTCGTTTACCTCTTTGCTGAATTTATCGTGCAGCGAACGAACAGCCATGTCGTATTGATTCTCCATTTTCCGTATTTCTTGCTCAAGTCTTAATTTGTCGTTTATCAGCTTGGTATTCTCTACAAGTATCTGACTATGCGAAAGGGTGAGATGGTCCAGATCTTTTCTCAAGGTGGATATGGTTGTTTTGGCAGTTTCGTTTTCTTCTTCCAGCCGTTTAATTCCTACTCGCATCTGAAATAAATAATTTGATAATTGAATTTGTGTCCAATTTTTTACAAATAATGTAAGAAAGTAGTGCTTCAAACCGATTCGTTCTCCTTGTTGAGAGTTAATAAAGTTTCCGTGGTCTTCCTCTCGTTTTCCTTATATTGCAAAAATTCAGCTTTCTGTTTTGTCATTTCGCTTGCCATTTGCTCAACGTCATTGATCTTTTTCTCCATTTGCGTTTTGCGAAAGCTATTCTGTTTGCTCTCCTTTCTTAACATGTGAAATTCGTGTATTCTCTTTTCTAAGGAAGCTTGCAACTTTTCACAAAACCTTTGGGACTTCTCCAATTTTGTAATGAATAGAGTTAATTTTTCATCAATTGTCTGTAAACAAATCCAGTTTCTATATTTTAAATTCAGTAAATCATGAATTTATAATATCTAACAAGAATAACAAAATCAAAAAATAAATTATTTCGTAACTTTTAATTAAAAATTGACATCATAAAATATATTAATAAATGTAGCTAGCCAGCGATCTAAATATGTATATACAGATATACTTACACAATCGAAAGAGACTTTCGTAACCAGATCATTCCTTAGGGCACTAAGTTCAGAATACAGCATGTTGTTCGTTTCTTTCAGCTCTTGTATTTGGTAGCTCGTGTCCAAATCATTCAGATCATTCTGATAGGTCTTGTAGTAAGGCACATAGTCTGCGGAGTCTTCGGAATCGCTGCAGGCCTTCGTGTACTTTGTAAATCTGGAACGGCTCGGATTCTTGTACTGCATTTCCTGCAGGCCAATTCTAGCCATGGAAACGGTTCGATCGGGTTCCGAAAACGTCTCAGAATCTGACTGCGATGCCTGATTCTTTACCGTCTCCGCGATGTTTTCCGACCGACTCCTTCTTACGGAACCATCCATTCTGTCGTTCGCGACCACACCGTCCTGCACGGTCATGCCTTCAAGAGCACGCACGAAATCGTTCGACAAGATTTTAGAACTGAGTAAAACGTCCAGCACGATCTTCTTGTGCTCGTTACCAACGGTATCCGCGCGATCAGCGCTTTGCAGCATCTCTTTCATGAACTTCACCAGGTCCTTCAGATGCGTGCGCAGCAGCTCACAGTATTTTTTCGCCCGTTCCGTCTCGTTGCCGCAACCATCAATTTCCGCGGCGATATCGGGCTTCGCTACGAGTTTCAGCCACTTCAGGTAATCTACTTCCTTTTCCAGATCGTTTCGCTGATTATTCAACCTCTGAACGTATTCGTCTAACGTCTTCACATTCACCGTTTCATTCCCGTTGATATAAATAAGTTGGACAGTCTCGTCCACAAAGTTCACTTTAACACCGATGTCGTTCAGCTCGCGAATCAGATTTGTCAGCTGCGAATTATCGGCTTCCTGGACGGTTTCGGACTTATTACGACTCCTATCGTGGCCATATGATGCCGTCATGTGATTGTGTAGCTTGGCAATTTCCTTATTCTTGCTCCAGAGTTCTGTGTTGACCAGCTTCTGGAGATTCTGAGTCGTTACCTGCAATTCCTTCGTCAGCTGCTCAATCTTGCGGTTTTTCTCCTCAATCTCAGCGTTCCGTTGATTCAGCTGCTCAAGCAATTCATCCTTTCGTGGAGTATCATTGTGATAATCAGTACTAGTAACTTCATTAACGCTGTTCGTCTCACCATGCTTCAGATTATCGAGCTCGGCGATTTTATCCTTTAACTCTTCCGTGATAATCTGCTTCTCTGTCTCCAGAATCTCGATTCTTTGCTCCTTATCGTGAAGACGTTCTTGGAGTTCCTGCATGGTAAAGAGAAAATTAAATTAAAATTAATTTAATTTTCACAAAAGTAGACTGTATTATTATACAATTATTATTTTAAGCACGTTTATGACATATTGTTTGTAATAAAATGCAAACGAGCAAATAAAGGATATAATTACGACACATTGAAAACAATTTGTTTGTTCTAATAACAGTTAACTAGAAATTTTAAATATATCACATATATAACTTTTATATTTTTTATAAATCATTTAAGAGAAAGAAATTTTAAATTGGTAAAAATATAAAATACTGTAGCAATCATTGAATATTTTTAAATGTATTTATTATCATAATTAACATAAATATATTATTTTTAAATATATAATAAATCTAGTTGTGTATATACTTTCTAGGTATATCATTTATGATGCATCATCTCTGAATTAGTAAGTTATTGTGATTTCCATTTAGACTATCGTAAACATTGTATGGTATATATTTAAACTGTATTTTGCTTTCTATTTCAAATTATACAAATAATTATATATACATCAAAAAAGAAAATATAGATGCAACAATTAACAAAATACAATTAGCCAACATTCAATTAAAAAAAATAAGCATATAAGATATATCGTTCAATTATTATACGTTGTTTACTATTTATATATTTATACACAAAATATTAATTGTTTTATTTTTATTATATGTGAATATCTCGTGCAAAATATCATAATATGAAAAACAAATTATATTTGCACTGTACCTCAGACTCGACTTGCGTCCGTTTTTCTAAGAGACTCTTCTCAGCTTTTATTGTCTCGATTTGGTCCCGCAGGTCGTTGATCTTGCTTTCCATTTCTTCGAAACGTTGCTGCAAGCATAAAGTATCGTTCTACGTCAATAAAACTCAAAACATTAGGTTCACCGAAGATACTTTATTCGAATATATAATTTCGATTACAGCAAGATCAAAAAATCAATGTATATATAGTGTGTGAGAAGCGGGATTTCTGAGAAACGATAAAGAGAATTAATTGCAAAGATGTTACATGCTAAATACAAATTTTTATACAGGGAAACAATTATACATTCGTCAATTTTTCGTTTTCTTAGACCAACATCGCGGTGGTACGAGTGTGACAATCGCCGGTCCCTAAAAGGAAAATATGTTTTTTTGTAATCTCTCTTAATTCTTCGCTACAGAAGAAATATGCCATTTTAAAATTTACATATATAGCCTTGGATAAAAGTATGCATATTTTACTATTCTCAATCGTAGGAAATATTATAATGGTGAATTTTCTGTTTCAATAAAAAAATTAAAAGAATATATTTTTTATATATATAAAACATAGAACAGAGAATATATGTACATAGAAAAGATGATATAAGAAATATATTTTAATTCCATTAAAACAATTGGACTTTTGCGACTTTCAAAATTTTGCGATAGAAGCTGGCGAAATTTTTATTTTAATAACAAATTTATACTCTATACTTTATATTTATTTACTCTATATTTATACTTTATATTTTGAAAAATTTTAGGATCAATAATTGTTATATTATAGATTTTTGACACCGATGACTTAAGTTATTTAATTCATACAACACGAGCAATATAAGATCGCATTTATTATTCCAAAATATATTGCTATAATTAATTTCTAAATTAATTCATCGATCTCAATAACCATTGACATTTTAACGTAAATCATTTTTTAATCTGGAACTGAGAGAACACTGTAAAAAGGGAGCCCAGTAGAGTTAAGTACAGTCAGTATATTCCCTTAACGGGAATACCGAGAACAGCACTCGACAATATTATACCTACCTCCATCCGCATTGAGGCACATAGACAAGAGAACATTTTTAGTTGTGTTGAACTTTTTTTACTCCCAAATCGGAACAACACAAGCAACGATAGACTCGTGAATAGATACTCTACGTCAGTGCTAGCGTGATCAGCACTGGTGAATATCCCTTCTCGGCAAGATTACGCCGATATATACGCGTCAGACTTAAACTTTGAATTGTGCTACAGCACTCTATGAACGTAATCAGTTACCAAATCCACAATGAAATTATCAATAGTTTTTTTTCTAATTTCTTGTTGAATTAAAAATAAATAAATAATCTTTTTCTATTTTCACAAATTTTTCTCGGCTATCGTTTTTTGATTTATTCGACACACAGCAATTTGCGATTTTCTCTCACTGCATCAGTCAAGGGTTATCAATCGCGCGATATTTCCGGAGCATATGCGAGTCGTTCTCGAGATATCTCGTAAAGAAAATTGGAAGATCGGTGACAGATCTATCACGTTGTTGCACGTGTTACTGTGTATATTCGTATAATATTGTTCGTTCGGCGCTACCGCGGCTGCGGCGGCTAAGATCGATCGAGATGAATTTTCGTATAAAGACTGCCGCGTATCGCGTCGCGTAGACTCGTAGACCGTAAGAAACTGCGAGAAGAGGCGGCGGTCTCTATTAATAGACGACGACCGCGTCTTCTGCACACGGTATTCCCAAGATACCAGGTCGTTTTACGGCCCGAAGATCTTTCGCTGACTAGGCTCCCTAAAAAACTTTATAATATTGACAAGCAAACATAAAGCAAGATGATGTAGAAAACTTTATAAAATGAAAATAAAAGGGAAAAAAATGAAAATTATGAAAAGAAAAAGATATCATACAAAAGGATAAGAAAAATTTAAAAAATTTAAAAATAGTGATTCCATGCTTATTTACCAGATATTTAATAATTTCGTTTTTTTTTTTTTTTATGAATACTCTGATCCTACGTCGATATATAACGTTATTAACGACAGTATAACTATGAAATTAAAGAAAGTCTCCCAGAAAAATCCAAACTGCAATAATTACAAACTGGATTTCGAGTTTCAAGCGATGACGAAATTAAAAATGAAAAAATAACTGACATGCTTCAGGAACATTACTTCACTATCCAATTTACTATTTCTACTATATAATAATACTTATTTTTAATATATTTTGGCAAAACAATCGAAATTTTCTTACAATACAATTATAAAATTTTTTCATGGTTTTATAAAATTCAAAAGTCTCGATAGTTTCCGCTATCAACAGGTTCAATAAATCATTGAAAATACATAAAGTATTAAATAAATAATAAATCAGATAACGCAATTTTATCTAAAATTATTATAACATAAAAAAAATCTGTACATTTTTTAAAGAAGTACGTCCAGAAAATGTTATCCTCGACATAATAAATCGCGCAAATACGCAAATATTATGTCTTAATATATAAAATTTCATTACTTTGTTATGTTAATTAAATATCAGCAAATTACAAAAAAAAAAAAAATAAAATAAAAGGTTATAAGTGTCAGTTTCTTATTAGAATCTTGAAGCATCATTTATAAAAAAAATTATGTCATAGAAACAATAAAATAAATCTTTGCGTTAGAAGAAAGCGATTAAATACGCGAAACATAGAGATTGGCAAACAAGATTAATTCGCAATATTAACCTGTTCGCAGGAATCATTTTCGGAGTTGTCTATGTTCTTGACGCCGAGATCCTTTAACGAAACGAGGTCGTGACTGTTTCTTCCTTTACGCAATTCCGTTTCCAGTTCCAAGATCCTTTGTTCTTTACGGGAATATATATCTTGGAGATGTTGCTCGCGTTCAACGAAGCCTTGTATCGCCCTAATGGCTTTCTCGTACTCGCCCTCTAATTTTTTCAATTTCTGTTCCGAATTTTCTATCTGCTTCTGAGCATTGCACAATTTTAATATCAATTGTTTTCTGGTCTCCTCCTGCCGTTTCAATTCATTATCCCGCTCGAAATTCTTTGATATAAGCCGGATTATCTTATCGCGTGAACTAACAATGAGAAAGAGAGAGAGAAAAATCTTATTAACCTTGATCAACTGCCTAATCTCTTTGCCATCCCCGCCTAAGGGTGAATTCAAACTCGCTGAATTTTCTCTTGTACTCGATTCGTGATCATAAGCACCATCATATTTAGTTTTATTCTGCCCCACAAACAGCGATAAATATTCGGCGGTCCCAAGCGAAGTTACAGCCAAAGGACTATTAGGTGGCGAACGCTTACCATAGTTTTCACACTGCAAAATAAAAGGCGGAAAATTATAACAGATAGAAAAAAAAATAAGAGAACGTTAGCTTTAATTACATAAATAAGCTTAAACTTTTTGAAATTGTATAATTCTTGTGACATATATATATATTTAACGTTAATTATTATATTTTAAGATTATATATTCATTATATATAAGACTATATTTATTATATTATTATTAGTAAAGTCAAAAATTAAAGACAGAGATATTTGGTAATTAAATATGATAGTAGTCATTCACAAAGAACATCGATAACGTTAAATACATAATGAATCCTCAAAACAATCAATGTCTCGATCTCAAAACTTATTAAAGATCTGCTCCGTAACAAATTTTATAACAATGCAATAAAAATTTTATATTATTTAAAAAGCGAAGATCGATTTAATTCACCTGCGATAACAGTGCACGATGCTTATTGTTGATTTCTGCGAGGGCGTCATCGCGTGTTTTCACGGATGTCCTCAATTGAATGATCTGCTTTTTTCTTTTCTCGGATACTTGATTGATCTCCTCGTACATCCGACACTTCTCCTCCAGCAACGTATTTTTCTGTTTCAACAGCCTGTCCCGTTCATTGAGATCATCTTTGTACTGTTGCACAATAGAGTCCCTTTTGAGTAATTCCTCCTTCAACTCCTTTACTTCTTCGCGCAATTTCTCAGTACTTCGCACTCGATCACAGTCCTCCTTTTCTCGCAGTTGCGTCTGCATATCCAACTGCTCCCTGAATTGGTCTCTCTCGTTTTCAAGTTCCTCCGCCCAGTAACGTTCCTCCTCCAAAGTGACAGTTGTCTGTTTCACCTAAATCGCGTCGCAAGTATCATGTAAGTAATCACAATCCTTTTTCGCATATCATAAGTATTTTTTCCGTCAATTATTGTCTTAGTTGGAAAAAATATATTATTCATAGTTCCCAGAGATACACAAAGTTTAATTCATATTATCTCTACTTTTCTCGGTTCTTCCTTCCACGCCATATTCGATATAATAGGCCACTATCTATCAATGAAATGATGTGAGATACAACTTCGACATAACAGTAAACATCAAAATAAATGAGCAAATAAAACCTTTCAAGAGATATGTTTGTATGTCTCGCTAATAAATTTTTCAGATTCAGTAAATTCAGTAAGGAATCAATAACTTCTTGTACGCTATGTAAATAAGGCCATTGTTTGAATATAAATATTTTAACTTCTTTTGAGATTATTCGCGGCGAAGACAAAAACAAATATCATTATCATCAAAATAAATTTTACTGCTGATTAAATAAAAATCTTTAGAAATGTCTATATATATATAAAATTTCAAACTAATTATTAATTTATCTTATTCAACAGAGATAAGCAAACATATATATTTTTCATAAAACATTACGTTCTTCTCAAAATAATTTGTCTACCTAAAAATGTGTTATTTATAAAAACATATTTCTCAATAATATAATAATTACACAATAAATAAGCAACATTTATATTTTTAGCATTAGCAAATAATTTCTTTATATAACTATAAATTAGCAAAAACTCTTTATATCATGATATATTCAATTTTTTTATATATCGAAATGATGCAGAATTATAAATCTTGCAGAAATAATGTATTAATTGTTATTAATATTCTTTTAATACGAACATACCTCTGCTTCGAGAGAAGCCACCATTTCTTCCATCTGTCGCAATTTTTCTGCATTTTTCAACGCCTGCTCCGCAGTGATACCGAAAGTTTCTTTGTAAAATGCAGATGCATCTAACTCCCCTTCACGCAGCTCCGCTAACTCTGAAATAGTAGAAAAATTTATATATAATAGACGCGAAATAAAAATAATGGATATGGCAGAAAACGAATAAAATTTGCGTATGATTTGCATTACAAAATAAAAATTTTCAAACTTTTAATAATCTTAGTATAAACGTAAGTAAAAGAAGTAAAGGAGCAGAGAAAATACGGTGGTATGGAACGACAAAGAGGCTCAGTGGCAGAGAGATTGCCTTATTGAAAGAGAGGTTCTAAGAATCATGATAAGACCCCGATATTCTTCCTCGACTCGAGCGAACAGTATAAATTGATATTTACCTCCCTCGAGCTTGGTTACTTTTTCTCGCTCTGTTTCAAGTAATTGTTGATATTGATCTCGCGTCGTTGCTTTTTGCTCCTCGTATAATTTGAAAGCTGTGGCTGCCTGATTGAGAAGAACTTGCTTCTCCATCAATTCCTTCCTTAATTTTTCCAACTCGTCCTAAAGATCGACATATATTATCGTTGATTAAAAATTTATTAAAAACAAATTGTTAAAATAGTACAATTTTAATAATTAATGTAAGAAATTTACTAAATCCTATTGATATAAAGACAATCACACATACATGATATATTGCAATGCTTATTATATTATAAATATAAATGTAAATAAAGATAATCTGAATTATACTATAACGGAATTTATTAAACAAAAATTTCGAAAATGAATTCAGACAATCAACAAATATTAAATTATTTTTCTCGAAAGTAAGATATGAAAACATCATATAAAAATATTTATTTTACATTTTTAACTCTTTTTTTTTCTGTAAAAAATTACTCTTTTCGGGATGACAGTTAGCTTCAAGCTAGAGCTATTGTCTAGTAATCAGTAGTCCCGATTGCGATAGTAATCTCTAATTAAGAGTTTTAATAGAATTATCTTATGACGAGGCACAATAAATGCAGTTAATCACCCTCTCTTCGATCATATTCTATTCAGAAACAATTTATATTTTTACATAAGTAACTCAATATTATATGTATAACCAACCTACCTTTAATTCCACATTTGTCTTGATTATATCTTCATCGGACGAACTAATGCCACTTCTCGTAGGATTTTTTTCCTCCAGGAAATAGATTCGCAATTTTAGCTGAAAATTTTCCTTCTTCAAGTTGCTCAACTCGTCCTCGTATTCTTTTATGGTTCTACCGTAACCAACTCCACCACCGCCACCTCCGCTGCCTCCTCCACCACTTCCCGATCGCGCCATTGTCGCACCGGTTTTGTCCTCGGGAAGGTTCTCACCATATGCTCTAATGTTTCCACCTGAGAAACAGATTCATAGAATATTTAGCTTAAACTCTCGCTAATTCTACATTTACAGGTATCATATATAATAATGCAACTTAATAAATTTTGCAGCGCAATTATCATTTAATTCTTCTGTAGATAATTAATTCTTACTTTCAAGGAAAAAGAGAGTGAGAAGAGAGAAGACACACTCACCAAACATATATACATTTAATTATTGTAGCTTATGAAATTTGGTCTTTTTTGAAATGAGGCACATATGAATTTATTCATGAACAATAAATGCAATAAATGTAAAACCTACATCAAATTCAATATTGTTATAAAATTATTCTAATTCTACAAAAATTAAATAAAGATCGAAGTAAAATGAGATTTTTCTCATTATTCGAATGCTTTAATTCATGACTCCATGATTTACATATTTTTAGACATAAAGGTTAAGTACTAATTAGATCCAATGACTTAATTATCAATTATTTATACAACATAAAATATTTATTGCTAATTTCTTTTTTTATTTAACAGCATCAGCAACAGGTATCCACGTGCGATATCTCTAAAGAAAGCAATATGACGAAATCACGTGCAAAACCGATGAGAGAAGTAAAACCGTAAGTTCACCGTCAAATTCAATTTTCTCCCTGTCACTTGAATAATCCAGTTTCCAGGTCTGGCCGCATCATTTCCGACACCCGCTAATAGAATCTGTACGAATTTTGAACAACCGCGATATATCTTACGTGCCTCGTTAAACCCGAAATTAAACATCTTGAAATACTCGATTTTCCTCGCTCGATGTCTCAAATGGAACGATACAAATAAAAGAACGTCGTGTTCATGTAATTATTTAAATATGAATTTTTCTCAAATGTTTGTCCAGAAATTTTTATTTTACGATATAAGATCCTTTTATATAGATACTAATTAATTTCAAATACTATAATAACTTTTTTATTAAGTACCATTTTTCTATACAAATTATGTTTTTAAATTTTATGTACCTATATAAGACGGTATAAAAAGTTCTTATAAGCATATATACTATTTTTAAAATAATTCTTTACAGAAACATCTGTCGGATCAATCAATCTATTCTCAGCTTCTCTAGGCAAATGTAAGCAGTGCCAAATCCACCTTGCAAGATCGGGCGGCGCCGTCGCCATCCATCTTTAAATTAAATTATTTTGGCGCATCATTAAGTGCCAAAAAATTGCTGTTTCTTATATTGAAACTTAAACACTCCAGAATAATCTGCCGCATATATAAATATTGAGTGATACTATTGCATTTCATGTTTAAGTCCAATTATGTAATTTATAAGTCATTTAATATCAGAATTCATTCATGTATTATATTTTCTATGGAAATAATGATAGAGGAGCATTATTATATTCCCATATTTATATATAATGTTTAATATAATATTTAGAGCTAATTAGAGCCAAACAAAAACAGATCGAATATGCTTAGAATGGAAAATAAAAAATTTATATGTTTGTCCTATTCTCAAAGTAATCATTACAATAATTACACAGAAAAGCTTTTATGGATTAGATAGCTACGCGAATTTGTAAATAGTTAATGGTGTATTATATAACTACATTGAAAAAATTAATGGTTAGTTCTTCTGGTTTTTTTCTTTCCATACTCTTTTCAAAAGATACTGTTGCAGGCTCTTTACAAATAGCTATAAGCTACGGTCATTTATCACTTACCAGCAATTGCTGACAAAGAAAGCGAACAATCCTAACGCAAGTTGTTGTTGTGATGTTTATAGAACTTAATCGTATCAATTTTATTTAATAATCTATTGTTAAAAAAAATCGCAATTGCAAAGTCTGCATTTATCAATACTCAATACAGTCTTTTTATTACATTTAATATCTCAATTTTATTTTTATTAGTAATAATAATAATAATAATATATATATATATATATATATATATATCAGCGGAAGATTGTAAATCTTTAAGAATTCTCTTATTAAACAGGCTTTCGATTTTTATGGGCTCGTCTTCGAAGTTTTTTCAGAAAGAAAAGATCTCGACTGCGACCTACCACATCCCATTCCACGAAAGGAGCGTTTTTGAAGTCGCTACATTTTTCAACATCCGTACGAAATCGCGAAAAGAGACCGAACGAGACACACCGGCGCTAGCTCTAAAGAAGACTTCACACGAGACGGCTGCACAAATATTAACTGCGACACAGAATAACAAGCGGTGTCGAAAAGACACGAGGCTATAACCCGTGGTTAAAATTATATTCTAGACGCGCACATAATGTTATATACATATATATATTTCACGAAGGTCAAACATCCACGTATAATCTTTCAGATCGTTTCTGAAAAGGTCAATTAAAAATCTCCCTCTTTTAATAGAGCGTAAAAAACAGGTATTATCGAGTCGCGTTTATAGTTGATGAATTCTCAAAGATTTAATATCTTCCGTCAATAGAACTTCATTATTAATTTTTTTGATGGATGAAAATTAACGATACAAACATCTATCTTCAGTAAGAAAGATATGTACATAAATTATTAAATTTATGAGATCGTGAGATTTATATTACTCCATTAAAAAATAAATGAATCAAATAAAAATTCTTAAAAATTATTATATTTAAGATTTATAAAGAAATGTAATTATTCCATTTCATGTGTAAAGATTTTTATACTTTATATAGATTTTTTACTTCTATTAACCGTAATAAATATAATAACCATAATAAATATTTTTTAAGCCATGGTGTCCAAAGAGATCTCGCTTAGAATTACAAAGATAAAAAAAATATCAACCCTGCAAATAAATATATTAAAACATGCAAAGCGGTTTCAAATACTTGTATATGTACAGTTCATACGGTAAGTTTAAGACAAGCCTATTTAAGTAATGCAGAGCTACTTAGAAATGATTATTCCCCCGTGGAACACACGAGTGATTCATCTCGCTTAATTAACGATCTACACGTTCTCCATATCCTTCGTACCCAAAATGTCACGTTGTCGTATGAAATACATTTATTCGTAGACGAAGTCAATTCTATAGCTATAAAGCATTTTCTTCTTAACATAAAAAAATATAATATACTGTCATCATCAAAAGCATTATCGTAAAAAAATTCTAAATTCTTATATTGTCATCAATAGATAAAAATCATATATTATTGAATATAATCCAGGAAAAAAAGATAATAGGACATAGGGATAAAAATCTTTTAGATAAATTATATATATCAGCTATATTGAATTATTTTCGACATAATCTTTTTCCAACCATGATGGGTGAGAACAATTTATTATCTGTTGCAATTTTTCCTAGTTTTAAATATAATAATAAAATCTCGCGAATTAAAGAGTTTCTTTTAGAATCCAATTGATATTAGTTAGAAAAACCAAACTTTGAACGCTAAATAAATTTCTAAATAAAATATTATATATCCTGAAATACATAATATTATCTTGTAATCTTTCTACATTTCGATAAGAGTACACATTATGAGCAAATATATATTTACTACATGGGGGGGCATCCGTCCCTTCTTTTTTCTAAAAAGCAAAAGACATTTTACGAATACGAAGACTTCATTATAGGCGCAAAAGTTAACGTCGTTGTAACATTAAACACGTGAATTCACGTTTCAACTGTCATCGGCGGAGACTATCACTAACACACACATCACGTATCTTAACAGCCGACAAGCTGAAAAGCCCGGGAAGCTCAAGAAAGCGAAGAGGATAAAAAGAAACGTCGTGACGCGAAAGCTTTGTGCGCGCACCAGAACAAATCTATTTTCTGTCCGATCGCGACTCGACGAATGTCTCGTTCTTGCGCGCAATTTTCGGCAGAAATGCAACTGCAATATCGATTCGCGCCAGCGAGTAGACCGCGATGCAAGCGAGCTCGCGTATTTATAGATGACACATTTAGGCCAGGACGGTTTGAACTATCTTTATTTTGGCAGGTCAGCCTCCGTTTCGCGGGCTTCCCACTCGTCACTCTCTCCAGATTACCAATCTGGCTAGTCTGGCCGACAATTAAAACCTCACCACCGGTCAGCGATGAACGCTGCTCTCAATTTCGCTTCGATAAGAATATCTCCGAGGATTAATGCATTTCGTCTCTTCACTTTTATCAGCTAATTATACTGATCAATTAATACTGATAATTTAAATTTTTTGTTAGCATGTAGAAATTTAAGATAAAGAAATTGATATCTAATCCAACGATAGAAAAATAATAATTTTTCTCGATTTGTTTAGATAAAACAATGTCTTATTTTTTAAACAAGATCTTCAAAATCTAAAAAACCGCAGAAATATAAAAAGTATAATATATAGATTGATTAAAAAATAAAGAATATTTTTCAGAATTAGTTTCCAAGTTTCACCAAAAAAGTTTGTTTGCTACAAGTTGTTTAAAATTGTGTCTATTGATCGGATTTTGCATCTAATAAAAGAAATGGCGCAAACAATAGTCACTTAGATATGTGAATCATCTCCCTATGTTACTGTCATCCGCGAAACAACTTCTTAAGCTTCTTTGAACTTTGAATGAACAACACTTGCCTCGCTCGTGTGTCTCCGAGTAACAAGAAGCTGGCCACTAATTCCTATGATAGATTTGGATTAGAAACAAAAAAATTCGCCGTTTATTTCAGGAACCCAACTAGTAGGTCGCGATGCCCCTAACAGACTGCACGTCTACTTACCAATATAATATGATTATACAACGTAAAATTAATTTTGTTTTAGAAAAAAAAAAAAAATTCGATATATAAAATATTAGAATATTCAAAGTGTGGCACATTTTAAAATATAAGATACAAAAATCACAATGTTGGAAGGAATATTTGGGTTTTACATTTAAGATTATTTCCCGTAACTAAACATTTAGAAATTTTGATCTTTTATTATATTATTTATTTGTACATATATATTGCAATTTAAATATATTTGTATTATTATAGCACAATATAAAAAAATAGATGAAAATATCTTCAAATGATTCTCAACGAAGTTGAGAACCGTCAAGGCTACTTGATCCGGCCGTCGAACATCACTTAACAAAGTTTGATGGCTCCTATGAGTTCTCTTAATGCTAATGTGTTTTCAATTTTCTAAATTCATAAATTCCAGAAATAACGTTTGGAACTGTTGCATAAGTTGCAGAATGTAACAAAAAAATTGAAAAATAAAACTTTTAAATTATATTTAAATTTTTAAGTTAAATATTTGATAAGAAAAATTGTTCACGCACAATATATAAATCTATAAACGTCTGCAAACAATTTTTTGAAATTATAAATGTTAAAAAATACGATAATTTCTACGAAGATAAAAATTAACTGCAGGTGTACAAATAAATAACGAAATTATATTTCTTTTGTGTTACAAAAATAAATCGCTGCTTTTCATTGCGTCGTTCGTGCGACTCCCCTACTCCATCGACACAAACGAGCTTCTGGACCCCCGAAATAAATGCTCGCTTCCTGTAACACGAGATCGCGGCAGACATTTTTCAGACGACGCAAACAATCATACCGGCCGGATTAGAAGGCGCGGCGCTAACGTTAATCGCGTCCACCCTATACGCTATTTCATTTGCGACGTACCCATGACCTTGACCATTTGACCATTTTAGACCCCCATCGAGAGCTGAATCAAAGTGCGGATGTGTCCCAATTGCCGTAATTCGAGCGCTGCTAAATCGATGACGTAGAGCGAGTCGTGAAATTTGGGTCAAATTGTTATGGCTCTTTTTTAAATCTGGATATTTCGAGTAAATTTTGGATCGATCTATCAATACAGAATTTTTAAAAATATAATTTTTTCGTTTATTTATAATTTTAAAAGATAAACTTGCAACTTCAAAAGTGCGCTTATATTTTTCGTGTCATCTATCAGTAAGAACCTTCGAGAATGGCAATCTTCTTGGATTAGAATCGCGAATGAGATAACGGAAGCGTAAAAGTTGGCAGACGTATATTGCTATGGTCCAGCGCAGACGCAGGACCACTCTATATACTCGTCGACAACGCTCGGCGTCGTCTCGCTAGAGTAAAACCGCGAGCAAGAAAGTTCATTGGCCCCACACGAGCGGCTTCAGATACAATTATATAGGCGGTCACGTACGTTTTCTCACTAATCGAGTACGTAACCTGCGGCACCTCCGTGTAATGATGTCGACCGCATAATCGACCGCAACGACGCAAATAATGACGGAAAATGAAGGATCGTGCGAATGGGAGTAACGAGCCACGTGCCGGCGATCCTCCTACGCATCTTCTACGTGACCTCTAAAGTTCCATACATAATGAACGAATAACAAATGCAAATGTTAGCTGTTAGAATCGAAAAGATATACACGTCATCGTGAATACATAATTAATATAAATAATAATATAAATAATATAATAAATGATATAAATAATTAAATAAAACATTATCTCTTTTAATAAATTTTAGATAAACCTTTTTATAAAAAAAATTCAATTGACGAAATATCTCATTTCAACAAAAATAATAATATGGAAGATAATAAATTTTCCATCAGATATTTCGTATCATTTAATATAAAATAAAATAAAAAAACGATTAAAATAAAAAAAAAACACAAATGGTATTCTTGTACAGATATAAGTATTTTTAAAAATAAATTAATTCTCATATCAATTAAGATAAAAAACGATCAACTAGGAAAAGCATAACTGATACACGACTAACAGCATCACAGTTGCGTGTTGCAGTACCTACAACTGTAATTGAAATAGAAGTGATAGGGGGTTCAATTACTTAAGGGAAATGACCAATAAACGTGGGCGCGCAAGGGAAAAGGCCAGTATAATCGAGCTACCCTATTATGGTTTGCAATATCGATGACGACTTATTCGAGTGGCGACTCGATCCATCGAGATATCTGCCGATACAAGATATAATCGTCGCTACGCGAGATCGTAAATAATAAATACGAGTGTAATCGTTCGCAATATACGATCTTCCGCCTCGCCTTCGCCTTTATAGAGCGTAAAATTATATCCGGCTATTCTTAAGAACGACCTCCCCGGCGAAAGAAATATTAATTGTATTATAAGTATCATTGAAAAGATTCGAAAAAAAAAGATTCAGAAAATTTAAATTTTCCTTTTTAAATCCTTAATTATTTTTCCTGTCCATTTATTTGTAGTTTTTATTCAAATTTAAGTTGCAATTTTAAATTATTATTTAATCTTAAATATTAATAACGATAAATAATTTATATTATATAACTGTTATTACTAGCTAGTGTGGTAGGGAATTACATGTAGATAACCAAAGTAGTTACTCACCATTTGTCAATGGCATAGTTTGACTCATTGTGATGTCCTGCAACGGCATATTATTGGTGCTGAAACAAAGTAAGATTAAAAAATTAATTATAGTATTAATTGATTGTTAACATAAAATAATATTAATTTTGATCATGAGATAAACAAATAAATGAGTGGACACAAATAAATTTTATTTTATTAATTAAATTATAATTTGATAATTTTTTAGTGTTTGAATTCAAATAAAAAATGATAAGAAACGATAAGTGTGAATAGTTTTTATCGAAATAAGATTAAAAATGGTATAAGGTACGTGGCGAGAAATAGCCAGGACCGAATTAGATAAAACGTTTGAAAAGAATCAAAGTAAACGTCGAATGTTCTATTTTCAGGAATCCAATGGCATGTTTAAAACCAGAAAAACAACAATGCCAACTTCGACACGTGAGTTGACCATGATTTACAGGAATACAATGTATTCTCTCTAAGCTTTACCTGCCATATTATTAATAGCACATCACTGTAGTTTTTTTTTCTGAAAAACGTGCTCAAAATAAAAATTACAGTAAATATCCGTGTAGGATCTAATAATTATAATTAGCAATCAATGTAATAACTAACAATCTTTCATATTTTATGTTTCATATTAATTTCAAAATATATTTGAATTATATAATTTAAATTATTATTTAAATTTGTACAAAGTGCTTCTGAAATTTCTATGCTTATGCAACAGTAGTATCACGACGATTTGATTTAAAGACCTAAATGTAACAAGTCATTTTCACGGTAATAATCGCAGAACCAAGCCCGTTATACGAAATTAATCGCTTATGCAGAATTTATACCGTCCGGGTCATAGTTCTGCTTAGAAGTCATTACTGATGTAGTTTAAGGAAGCTCTCGCTATATATACAAGTATCTATATACAATACACGGGTTTATATATATATATATATATATATATGTATATTAACCCGCTGCGTGGCCGAGCTGTCTCGGGCAACGAGAGAGAGATGAAGAAATTTCCAGTAAAGTTTTATTTAGATTTCACGTAAATCCTATTCCGGTTCTTCTTCCACGGGACGCTGCAACGCGAAATGAGTAATTAATCTGCGCCGCACTTATTTTATACTATTCTGCATCACGAGTCATGCTACAGTTCCGACGTATTCTAAGTCGAGTAAGTTGGAATTATAGTTCTCAAATGAACTTAATGCAAAACTCTTCTTTCAATTCAGTAAAGCAGTACATTGTGTTCTAGGAAAATTATCTATAATTGTAAAAAGTATAATAAAAATATTTTTAGTATTAAAAGTTAATAAATCGTGGGTAATTTCGAAAGCTTTATTAAATTAAGAAAAATCGATTCCAAATTATTCAAAAAAATTATATTCTAATTATTATATAAGAATCTTATTGTAAGAGCAATATTTTTCATTATTATAATTTTGCAATGTAGATAAGACGTCATTCACGTAAACGGGAAGATACAAGTTCAGATAGCAATTTATAATATATAATAATATAGGTGTGGAACGTAAATAAGCACACGCGGTGACTCATAATTTATAAGCGATTCAAATGTGTTAGACATTTTTTAAAAAGTTTATAGTATTATTTAAAAAAAAAACTTACACAAACGAGATATATTATTTAAATTGATGATTTGAAAGGGTCAAGCTCGTTAAATAAATAAATGTCAAAATTTTTCTTGTAAAACGCTGGAAATATACGCGATTTCTCGTCTTTCATATAGCTTGTACAAACTTCTTAATCTTAAAAGATAACAGTTACACATATGTCTATTTTGAGATGATTCAAGTTTGATTTCTACCATGATTTGATATCTCGTCAAAAAATTCTGATATTATTCAAATATTTACAAAATAATCAGGGAAAAAATTATCCTATTTATAAAAAGATGATAAAAGTTTTGCATTTATGTTAGACAGAAATATATAAAGCAAAAACTGAATAAAATCAAGCGTAAAATGATACTTTTATGTAAAAGTAATTAATTCACAATTATTTTCTATGATAATTTTATCAATCTATTTGTAATAACTCCAAGTATTTTTTTTTTTTAATAAAAAAATTCTAAGCAGTTTTTTATAAAAATAAATTATTGATTAAAAGATTAACAGCGTTATTTAAATATGAATTAGCACATTAATTCAGTAACGTTTGTAGATTCTTAATAATGCCCCGACCTTGTAAGCAAAAATTTATATAGTTTCTCAGAAATCGAAACGGTTCAGGAACATAGATTCTTTCGAATAACATATCTATCCACCGATTCTCGTAAGCTAGAAATAGCCACGCCATGGAAGACATTCGCAAATCATAACGCGTGGAATCTCTGTGGAAAGAGTATCGCGTTTCATAGTAAAGGCGATTTTCTACGAGAAATACACGGTCATAATATAAAGCCGCGAAACGTGTGCTCTCCTGAAGTAAAACGTGTATCCCAGACTAAAATGTTTAAGAAATTTCGTGTATTTTTGGCAAAGTTGCATTAACAGGATTTTGCAGATTGAATGCAATATCAAGAAGTTAATTTGCACATCGTATGTTCGCAAAGTGCTGCAGGGGTCTATAATCTTCAGTTATAATTAGAAAACATGTGGTAGACATAAAGAAGGTAATGCTATAATTTCATATTGGCATTGCATAACGAAGAATTCGAATATACGTTTGTACAAATGGAACACGTGTCTAATGTCGCTCGTAATTTACGAGCAAGTACTACTGGTACTTTCTTCGAAAGTAAAAATCATTTTACGCGCAAAAAAATAATATCATCATACATATTAAAATTCAATAAAAGATAACTTTATTTTGTTTAAAATTAACCCAAATGCCGAAGAAAATAAAGCGATAAAATAATAAAAACAATAATAAAATAAAATACAAGTATTATACATAATAAAATAGAGTGTAAAATAAAAAATACAACGTACAATAAAATTTTCAAAAGAATATCTCGAAAATGTCTCTTTCTCTCTTTCTCTCTCTTCGAGAGAGAGATTTAAACATAATAAATCCTAAATTTTACTTTAGAAAGCGCATTTGCAACCGTTGCAATCTAAATAGCCAACAGAAGATAAATTGGCAAAAGATCGAAAGCAAATAACGGTGCGAATGTAAGTAGAAAAACATGATTTTCGAACGACGTAATGTCCGAACTATCTCTAACAATAAGAAACAAATCGGTTTCGTACGCTACGGAATTCCTTGGGAAAACAAAGCATTAATTACACTGTGAGTGCCAAGCTCGAGAATAGTCGGATCTTCTTCGGATCCATTCTTATCGTTAAACGATCATAAAGACGACGAATTGTCTGCCAACAATAGCTTTGCTAGTAATTTAACCGAACAAATAAGAGCATATACATAGGATGTTTCGAGAGTCTAACGTCATTTCGTTCATTTACGAGTTCCTTGCTCTGGAATTCCTTGTGGTTGCTTGCTGTAAAATTCCCCTTTTAGTTTCTAAGACCGTTAATTTTTTTTTATAAATAATTTGATAATTAAATCTCAATTTAAAATAATACTCAAATAAACATAACACATTTATCTAAAATTATCTGAAGAATAAAATATTATCTATATACATAGTTATTTATATATTTGTATTTTTTCAACTCGTGAAAAATCTCTTTAATATATAGCTTTATTTTTTTCAGAAACAACTTTGCTGCCAAAACTTTCAATCAATTTTGATATATAATTAAATTCTGTAAATTTCGTGTATTTTTGCCAAAGCACGAGTATTGTAAATCCAATTGAATACGAACGACAGATGCAAGTATAACATAAGCGACTGATTAATTAAATTAAATTAATTAATTAAATTATTCATGCTGTATTATTATTTGTATAGACATGCACAAATAAAATTTATATATATATTTAAAATAATACTCAAATAAACATAACACATTTATCTAAAATTATCTGAAGAATAAAATATTATCTATATACATAGTTATTTATATATTTGTATTTTTTCAACTCGTGAAAAATCTCTTTAATATATAGCTTTATTTTTTTCAGAAACAACTTTGCTGCCAAAACTTTCAATCAATTTTGATATATAATTAAATTCTGTAATTAAAATTGATTCAAGACCTAAATCTATTGAGGTCGACTGATCCAATATTTATATATATAATTTAGAATCTTCTGTTTCTCTCTTTTTTTAAGCTAAATTTTTTCAAATTTCTTGATAGATATCTAATCTATTATTTTGATAGATATCTAAATTATCATTTCTGGTGACATTTATCACGAAAAGTTCAAACCGTGTTTTTATTACATTATTAGTCCTGACATTTCGGTAGCTCGATAATTGAGTTCAACGTGCTCGAATTGTAGATGCAGGAGACATGTACAGGAGCGTCGGCTTTTCGGCTTTATTCCTATACATCCGACACTGTTATATTAAGCGCTACCCTTACTGCCAGGTTTAACCAATCCCGATACGGACTTCTCGGAATCTTACATCGAGGATGCGTGTGTCTGATCACGTTAAAGGGTTCCAAAGACGAATGCAAGATGCGCATTATGCGATAACGTAGCGTTAAACGCGAGTTTGTGCATTTAACTCGTCGTAAATACGCATGGTATAACATGATTCACATTATCGCGTGACATATTACGAGGTGATTCAACTTTATAGATAATTTTGCATTAATTCCGAAGATTGATACAATTTCTCGTCTGTCAACATTTAATTTTAAGGCGATTTTTTCACATTTTTTTGCAACAAAATATACAATTTATTCGCAGAATAATATTGTTATCTAGAATTGTAATTATATTACAGAAAACATCTATATATTAATGTTTGATAAAAATTTAAACTAATATAATTTTGAAATTTTGCAAATATTTTGAATTGTCTCAATTGACAACACCAATGAAATTAATATTCGTAATAAAAATAAAGATTAAGAGATAAGAAAATATTTGCGCAGTATATTAAAACTCTCATTCAAGAAATAACTAATAATCTGTATTATTTTATTAAATAATCGGACAAAAAAACCTTTGCTTTTTGTAAGTACGAGATATAAAGAGGAAGTCTGATGAAGAGGGTATTAGTCATTGCCATCATCTGGCAAGAGATGATGGATGTAGCAAGTAATCAATATAACAGTCGGATGTGCAGCAGCAGCCACATGGACCGAAACGAGTCTCAACTTTTTTTGATGCTTGATATAAATAATGCATTATAAAAAAAAACGTATTATGATCTAATTAGACACCATCTCTCATTAATTAATAAAAAAAATATATATGTACATATATTAGAAATGCATTGAAAATAAAATAAAAATACATTGAAATATATTTAATCAGGCATTTGTTTTTGTTTGATATCAATACAACTGTAAATAAACAATATTCAAAAATTTTAATTGTGATTAAAACAATTATAATTAATGAATAATATATTAGTTGCATACACAAAATATATATGTATTTAATATCCGCTTGTGATTTCCTCTTAAGATTTGATGAAATTTTTGTAATAAAAGATTTATGAATTTATTTATTCAAACAACAGACTGAATGACATCTTTCCATATGAGATAATTTAAATATTACTAAATAGATTATACAATATGTGAGACCTACGTAGATGTCGGGCGAGCAAAGTTTCCTCAATTAACGGTTCGTTAAACGAATTGACTGAGCAGTTAAATAATTAGCTAGATCCTGACAGGAGAACTTTATTTGCAATACACACGATGTACGTATCTACGAACGTATACTGTGTTCACATTGTATATTAATAATTGCATAATTTATTATTCAATTATTACTTAATTTTTATGTATTGACATTTAAAGAAAACATAAATATATAAATCTCAAAATTTGATGTAAAAACATTACATATTATATCATAGAGTAAAAGTGTGAACAGGATAATCAATTTTACATGATGTCAATAAAAAAATAATAAAGTAACGATCAGGATTATGAAATCATACGGCTATATATTACGGAAATATCATTGATTAAAAAAAAAAACAAAAAAAAAAAACGTATATTTAGTATAAATTACTCAACTATTATGATGTGCACTATTAATTTTTTAAAAGCGATTATAAAAGAATGTTATAATAGACACCTGCTAAATGTTCCGTATGCATGCTTGTTAAAAGATATGCGATAAAGAGCACAAAGAAAAGGCAAACGAGATCTCGTTTATTCAAAAGTTACATGCGTCATTTTCGATACTATATACAGCTTTATTTTTAATTTTTTTTTTTAATGCATTAAACAAGTCTTTTGAAAAATTGAATTTAATGTTTTAAGACATTCTAAAGACAAAAAATTCAGAAATTTATTAGCAAAAAAATTTACGATTTTTAAAAACTGATGTTCCTCTTGACAAAACACAGAATTCTGAGTTATATATTATTGTGATATTAATGTTAATTTCCTAGAATTCTTTTTTCAGTTTTTTTCTCATCTTTAATTTTCATACAATTCTTAACTAGATGTTCAATTAAATTTTCAGAAAAATTGGAAAATATATATCGATTACTTGTTATAGAGATGATTATATATAGCGTAAATAAAAACAATTATTAATTTAAACAATAATATCAAGATTTATTGTGTTGCTTGGTATTTTAAGATTCAAATGGGTAAATAAATACGTAAATTAATCATATCAACCAGATCAGTCCTCTTTCCCCTTCTGTGTGTATACGGTACTCACTTTCGAAAAGGACTGTAAGGACCCCAGGTGCTGGTCTTCGTGGACGGTACATTCTGATTTTGGGTTGAATATCTACAACCGCCGAGAAGCATCCCGCAGCGAAATTCTGGCATTCGACAATCGCGAGATGAAAACACGTGATCCGTCCACAAACTCCGCTAACTCTCTCGGCACTACAAAAAGTTACCGTAACGTTCGACTCCCCAAAAAGTCTTGAAGTGAGATAAAATACGTACGATCGACTAATTCTCTCCACGAGAGATGCAGTTTTTTAAATTCACAATGAAATTCTAGAATCCTAACAATATTAATATTGTCCCTCTTAAAACACGCGAAGGATATTTAACGAAGCACGACGACGATATCCTTTTCGAGAGATCAGATCCTCGCGAACAATGATGTGTCTTCGTGAATAATCCTCGAGATTGCACCCGCGTTTTCGCGAAATAAAAGCATGGCCACAAAAAATCCGAAAGAGTCCGGGGTCCCTTACGCTCTCGTTTGGGCGGCGACGTTAGCGCGAACGTACTATGCTCCTCTGCGTAGACTGGACCGATCAATGGAGTTAACTCTCGCTTAAAGATGACGCGTCAGATAATTCCACGGCCGTTATCGAATCTCGTGCGTCGTCGACGATCTTGATCGTCCACGCGTTAAAGCGAGACTCATCGGTGGCGATATTCAAGTCAGTTTCACACGTTTCATGATAACGTACGTAGATAACAGATCCTGGTGGGATGGTATGTGGGTTAGTACACTAATCACGAGTTTTCAGAAATCCGATAACTTTCAGCTTCCTTTTCCGACGATCTCACAAAGGGGATGTGAGACTCTATCTCACTCTCTCTTTCTATCAACGATGAATAATGCACGCTATCTCGTCTCGATGATGACGTTTCGCGATGCAAGGGCGAGAACACTTTGTTGTTAAATGCAATTTCTTGCACGCAGAATCCTGCGTCGGTTTTAATTTGTTTATTTGAGGATCGCGAATGCTGTGACGCACCGCGAGATCACGTCTCATGAAACGTCACCTACGTATCGCGCGACGCACCGAAGACTACTGACGAAAGACGGCAACGCGAGTCGAGCAGAAATAGAGGGATGGCGATGGAGTGCGGGGAAGAGGGGTGACAAGGGAGACGCAAGGGATGCGCTGTGTCAAGCAGAGCGTAACTATAGAGAGGAGAAGGAAAAGGGGGAAGGGATGCATGGCATCTGTTCTTTTTTGTACGAGATCCGAGAGTACAGGTAAAAATAATTTTGTAGCGAATCCGAAAACTTAAAAGAAAAAATAAAATGCTCTTCTTGAATATTATAAATACAAATCTCGATTATACTTCCGGATATATTTTTTATTTAAACAATGTCTTGTAACTATATTTCTTTTTGTATAAATATATCTTTCTTTATATCTTAAAATATTCTCTCTTTTCCAAATGTATGATCTAAATTTAAATAATATTTCCATAATAAATAAATATATTTAAGTAATATTTACTTGGCAGATAGTCAATATTTTTACTAAATAATTATTTTTGTATAATATTCAGTTTTTTCCTTTCTATCTCTTTCTATTATTTTTCCTCTCTCTCTCTGAAAAAAAAAAATTATTAACTATTTATATATTCTTTGCAAAAACAGTAAATCACAAATCTGCTAAAAAATAAGTTTACACTTTAGTATTTATCAAATGCAAAGCTAGATTGAAAAAAAATCAACTTTAATTTATTTGTTCAACGATTAATTAAAGATATTTAAATTAAAGATATTTAAATATCAGCCAAAATTATAAACCGTATCTATTTTCACTGGCCTTCTCGTTTTCTTCATTATCAACGGACGTGTAAATCAACATGCGCGATAGTCAATGTATAAATGCCGCTGTACTCTCGGATCAAAGAGCAGAAAGGGGAAAGAGACCCCACGAAAGCAGCATGCATATATTGGTAAAAAGGGAAAAACATATGGAAGAGGAGAAAGTAAGGAGGGCGGACTAACAGTGAATGATAAAAACAGAAACGAGGAGCTAAATACACACGAAACAGATTAAATACCGATCGAGGATTCAGCTTCGTTCTTCTTTTATGAAATATTTAATTATGAAAATATTTAACATCGTTACATGCATTTAAGACTTAATAAGGGATCTCTTTCTTGTCACTTTTATCGCTTATGTTCGGAGGGATTGATATGACAAACGAGAAATTGATATAATTTGCAGTATATAAGATAATCTTTAACCTTAAGAAAAGATAATCACTGTTAATGCAAACAGCGAGTGAATTCATGATTTATTGTGAGATACATGTTGCGAAATTACATGTGACATAACGTTATTTGCATGTTTCATTTACATTCTCAATATATATTCCCAGACAGCACACAATATTTATAAAATATATACAAAATATTTATAATTATTTGAATATTTTATAAATATTTATCAAAATATTTTATATATTATATAAAATATTTAGTCTATATTTTAAAAATATATCGAATAAAGTTTTTATGATTTCTTCTTTTAATACAAAATATGTGTAAAATATTTATATAATATTTCAAAACATAAATAATAAAAAATATTTACGAATATTTATTATAAATGTCTGGGTTTTGCTTTATATTTTTCCTCCGGAATATATCGTTTTGAAGATTGAAAACCAATTTCGAGAATAAAATTATTTTAATTTTATATCAATAAAAGATAAATAAATTTAAAAAAATTATAGAACGATATAACACGGCTCAAGAACAATTGTATATTCGTTAAAATCAAAGTACGAAACATTATTCTAAGCAATGTAAACACGAAACAAATGATAATATAATCGAACATGCATTTTACTTGTGTGTGAGTTCTGTAACATAGGGCTCCTGTACATTTGAACAAAAGCAGATATCATTTCAACGGCGAAATACATATCTATTTATATTTACGAATACAGACTTCCCACACACACACACACACACACGTACGGGATTGATGCACAAACGCACAGGGATCGCAGAAGGGGATCGAGTGCGTGTGGTATATCGTTGATATTGGGGATAGAAACCGTGAAATTTACTCACATCTCGAGCTCCATTGTCTTCGCGAACGAAGACATCATCGTTTCCTCGAATTCCGCCATTATTGTCACATTCACTGCATTCCTTGGCGCGTATTTTTCCGACCGCGAGCGAAAATGGAACGAAACGCGAGCGTGTACGTACGTCGTTACTTTTCAAAATGATGCTTCGCGATGCGACCGTCGTGCGCGCTGCTTGTCAGCTGATCGCCATTGGCTGCGTCGTCTAGATATATATATGTCATCGTTGCGTCACGCGCAGGTCTACCAACAGTCTTCGAGCGTCGAGCCGAAATGTCACTGCGGAACAGTAGTTCTCATAAGAGAATATTTTCGAACTAAAATGTTCTGTTTTGCTGCAAATCGGTATATCAGAGAGAAATCTCTCTGAGAATATAAATTAGTCACGAAAATTATTATAAATTATACATTAAAAATTATTCCTTTTCAAAATCATCTTTTGAAAATGATTAAAGATATATAAAATTCTCTTTTTGAGATTTTTTATAGTACCTCAAAATACATACTTTCTATGAGAAAGCAGAGAGTAACGTTGCCGGGCTCTCATCTTTTACATAAATTGTTATTGGATATGACCTCTTTTACTGTGTGTGTTGGATAAAATAGATAAATTTGGAAATAGGTAATTTTCTTATATTATTATTAAAAAATAGCCGTAATTTGAGAAGCTCTGGCTTAAAATTTGCATATTGAAAAAATATTCGCAACAAGCAACCGGCAATGTGACAGGTGACAGTTGAGAGTATTATTGACATTGACTGGTTATGTGTGTTCACAGATAGGGTAACTATCACACACAATATTATACAGTTCCAATAAAACGAATGCGACGATAAATCTTGATAGTGCAATATTTTTCTTGTAACTCGAGGTGAAGAATATTTATGTACGTGGAGAATTAAGGAAATCGTTGTAAGTCTTTTGTGCGTGAAAGTTTCATTGAAACTTCATGACAATCCAGATGTACCCAACATATTTATATTTTTCAGTTCTGTTAAAACTGACAATCGTTCTGGATTGAACGAACAATAACTTCTAAATTGTTGTAGAAATTATTTCCGATTGTGTGAAGCTGTCTTTAGAATTTGCTTGAAATGGAGGATGCACAAGAAGAGGTTAGTCGAAAATATTTTTTCACTTTTGATTGAATAGAAAATTTTGATCAAAATATTGATCTGACAGCTATCAAATATAAAGATTGAAATTATATAAACCAACCATTATGACTTGTCTGATTGATGATTTTTGCCTTAAAGGTACAATATATAGAATGTTCTTAACTGACTTTAACAAACTTATAGGTGAATCTTTCCTTAGAGATTTGATTCTAAAACGATTTATTTTTATTACGACTGTTTAATGTTTGATACTAAATACCAAAATATTTTTTTATATTTAACTAAATAAGTTTCAAGTATATTTTATTATATCACTATACCATGTACATAACTCATTGCTTTGTGTAAAACATTTTATGTTTCATTATTTTTTAGTTACAATTTGTGGTAGATGATGTAAGTAACATTATCAAAGAAGCAATTGAGGTATCAATAGGAGGCAATGCATATCAGCATAATAAAGTTAATCAATGGACTTCAAATGTTGTAGAGGCATGTTTAGGCAATCTTACAAAATTACAGAAGGCTTACAAATATATTGGTATGTAATGCAAACTCTAATCTTTATAACTTTACAAAAAAATAGAAGTCGTCTAATTCATAATGTAGTAAAATCTCGATGGAATATATCTTAAGGTAATATTCCAAAAAGAAAATGTTACAACTGTGTTATTTGATTAATTGTTAATTTGCTCAAAAATATTAAAATAAGTTTCATCCAAATCTTACTCATTATTAATAATAAGTTATGTTTGCAGTAACTTGTACAATCATGCAAAAAAACGGAGCTGGGCTTCATACCGCGAGCTCATGTTACTGGGATAATGCTACTGATGGAAGCTGTACGGTACGTTGGGAAAATAAAACTATGTATTGCATTGTGTCCGTTTTCGGACTGGCGCTTTAGATTTATTTATCTACAAGATATAATTCTATGCTCGTAAAAAAAATAATTTAATAATTTCGTAGATATGAGATGTAATAAACACTACTTTCAAAAATAAAATGTTTAATTCTAAAATCTTGTCTAATAAAAGTTGAATATTTTTGCACAAATTAGCAAAAACTGAGGCTAAGAGTAGAAAAGCACAAATAATTGTGCTAATTGAATGTAGTTAAAGCAATGATTAATATGATATGTGATATAAATAAAATTGAATATATATAAATAGGTGCAGGAAAATTATATTAATTAAATAAATATTTAATTTTCTTAGATTTGCTTTTATATGTGAGAAATGATATTCTTTCTATCTATACATTGTAACTTTTATGAAATAAATGCAAAAGGACATCAATCACAATTCTTATATTATTATTGCACAAGATAATTGTGCATGTTATATAAAATATAGTATGTATGTATTCAACAAATAATCTGAAATTGTATATAAAATGTTCTTAAAGAACTTGTTCAGTAAAATAAGCTTATAATAATTCATTTTTTATATTTTTTCAAATATTTAGATAATAATTTAAATATAAACTTAAACGAATATAAATGAAATCATATGTCTTGATTTCCATCTTCATTTATCTATTAATAATATAAAGTAATTTAACTTTTATTTTAAATTACACAATTCTCTAAAAACATTTTATAACATTATATTACTTGCGCTTGTAAACATAAATAAATGATGAGAAATAAGTAAATCGTGTTAAATTCTTCGCATTGAGATTATATCGTCAAATCAGTATAAAACAAAAATTTGCCCTGATGCTGTTATCAAAATGGCATATAAATAAACATAAATTATTTAAAAAGAATGACGATTTTTTAAATGTATGTGCGAATGAATAAACAAGTTGAGTCTAGTACAATTTATAACTCTGTAGTCTGAGGTAGACTTTCATTGTCACTTAAAGCAGTATTTAATAAATGTATCTCATCATCCAAAAGAACTAGATTATAATTTAATCTACTACCGAATTCATCGTCAATATACATATCCTCGGTTAAATATTGACTGACTGGCATATTCTGCAATAAAAATAAAGTTGGCTTATTTATATTAGTACATAAGAAGTGCCATTCGTTTTCAAATATTAAAAATAAGATATATTCTAATAGAGATTTCAAATATAATTTTTATCTCTTTTTGTAATGACTTGTATATGAAATTTAGGATCATATACTTACTTTTTGGTGAGTATTTTTTGGGATGGACATTATTGTCAAAGTATTTAATTTTGCGGGTAGAGAACGTCTTCTTGGTGAATCTTTTATTGCAACATTGTTCGAGATAGTATCTACATTGACACATTCCATCTCATGTGTTTTAAAATCTACTCCGCTTTGTTGCAAATTTGACATAATCTTATTTGTAAAGGCTATATTATTTCGATCTGTTTTTTGCAAGATGGTCGACTGTTGCTTCGACGTTAATATTGGAGATTCGCTTGACGTTTTTGTGGTTGCGGAACTGGATGTTTCACTATTTATGAAAGCTTGATTGAAAATTTCTTCATATCTTATGGAGGCTTCAATATTATTTTCTGTGTCTCTAACTTCATTTACTCCTACGAAATTGCTGTTGCCAGGCGTCCATCTTTCGGTAACTGTGATCTTTTGATTGTTATCATATGTTGTTTCATACCGATCTTTGAATATTGTTTTGAGTTCTTGTGTATTAGCCCAATCGAGCTTGGAATTACAAATTTTTGGTGGTGTTACCGAATGTACTATTTCTGTGGCACGATCAAGGGCATCCTTCAAATCTTGTATGGATTTATTTGAAAAAGGTGAAAGCTTTGTTGATACATAATCATTTTTCATATCTTTTAAGGATGATTCTTTATTATCTTTGGTATAATCACCTTTAATGAGGATAAATAATTACTAATTTATGTTATTAATAATGGTAAAAACATATAGTAAAGCATTACATAAGATACATTATATAAAATATAGTTTAATATAATATAAAATTTGGGGAAAAACAAATATATATTTCTTTCAAAAAATATACCTTTTTCCTTAGACTCAATAGTATATGTAGCATCAGTATTTATCAAGTCTGTTTTGGAATATTGTACTTTATCATCGTCAGTGATAGGAGTATCATTATAACTTGATTGTTGTAGCGATGATAAATCCTAAAAATATAAAATCGTATGTGAAATAATAATAACATAAAAAACATATGGTAAGATAATGATGCAAAATAAATATCTGCATACTTCTGTCTGCTCTTTACTGTCGCGTGCCATTCGTGATAAACAAATCTCTTTTTCTTTTCTCCATAATGTCGATTCGTAGAAACTTTTAGCATCAGGATGCAAAACCCGAGGTTGCATTATTGCATGCTTAATGCTCGCAGGCATGCTCGGATATGGCGTCTATTATGCAACAGGAAAATAAAGAGATGATATATATACTAATATATGAATAAATTACTAAAAGATTATATTGCATATGTTTCTATTTAATGTACATTTATTTTTAATTCCAAATTTGTATACTATAAAATTGTAAAATAAAATAGAAATAAACTTCAAAAAATATTGATTTACATACATATTATTAACAAATTGAATAAAACTTTATTTCAGACAAGAAAGTACCTTTCGTTGATGTGAATATGACGATTTTGGAATAGTCCCATTATATTCATTGGGTGACTTATTACATTTAGGTTCTATAGCAGTTGTATGACTAGCTGGTTTACATGTTATACAGTTGGGACTTCTTCCTTCTGAGATTAATGTGCTTGTTGCTTTTGGACCTAACATATTCAAAATTATAAGTTTAATCCAAATACTATAGATCGTTTTGAAATCCAGAACTCAGAAGAATGATAAATCGAATTTGTTTTATTTTTAAAATGATATGATAAATAATGATAAATTCAAGAGTAATATTAAGACTTGAGAAATATTTGTATATTGATATATATGGAAGAAAATACAAAAGAATTTAAGTTATATATGTTTGATATATTTCTCTTGCTTATTTTAATAAAATATTTGATATTCACATTATCTCTATACATTTTGATCATATGTTTATAGAATGTAATATGAAAAAATGTAATGTAAAAAAATTTTAAGTTAAATTTGAAATTTATGATATAAAGATATACTATATTATAGAAATATAAATATGAAAGTTTGCTATATATCATGTTTATATATTGATCATTTACTTGTGATTGAAGAAGATAACATTGAATCGTTTCCAAAAAAGAAATCTTCTCTTTTACTGGCTAGTAGTTCCTTCAATCGTTTTATATTAGCTCGTGCATCATATATCTCATCCATGTTGTACATCATATCTGTAATCTCTGCGCAACGAATGCAAGGAGTAGTATTTCTTACTTTAATCATAGAACTCACGATACTATCATCGATCACAGATGCGTCTGTCTTTTCGACATTATTTTCGGAATCTAAATCGTCATCATATTGTTTTTTCTTAAACTTGAGAAATTGATTGGAGGAGGATTTTTTCTCTATCATGGGGCAATGCGATGATTTGGCAAATTGATTTCTGATCAACGCTTTATTTTGTACAGATGACACATCAAAAGTCTTTTTATATAATGCATTATTATCATTATACAAAAGATCATTACTGTTGTCTGCGCATTTACATGTGCTATTCTTCTCTTCTTCTTCATGTATCATCTGAAAATATTAAAACAATCGTGAATAATAACAAACGCATCTTGACAGATTATTACTCAAAGAATCCATAAGTAGATAAGAATTGCGCGAATTTTAAAAGATTATGTTGTATATGCTGTGTAAATTTACCAGCAGCCGATGAAGTCTCCTTCCTATTTTTTCCATGTCTAATGTCATTTTCGTCTCATCTGGGTGCAATCCAGTTTCTAATAAATCATGGAGAATCGGTGGGACATTCTGCAAGCTTACAATAACATCGCGTTTGCGTATCATGTAATGTCGTTCTACATTTGGACGATTATACCCGCTTCGTGGTACACATCCTATGGAACAGCCAAAATTATATAAAGAATAATTATTACTGGATTACTATCAAACCATTTTCTTGTTTCTTTGTAATACATGATGATTGCAATTTTAATAGTTTATTCTAAAAACCTGAAGATCGTATTTTTTAAACAGAAAATAATAATAATAATATATATTTACCTGTGCACATTTCCCAAATTAACAACATCAAGCTGTAAACATCGATCTTTTTATTATGATATTCTCCATAACAAGTTCCCGGTGGTTCCCATTTCAAATTCTCTAATCGCAAATATTTTTCGTATTCGCGAAATTGATAAGGCTGCAAAGGAAATAATAGTTGTTCTATTGTAAGAAATGACAGTGCTAAAAATTTGTTTAATATCAAATTATATATGTCATATACTTTATTTTAAAAAGAAAAAATTTAAGAAAAGAACTGCGATATAAAATTGCAAGAAAGAATATAAAATTGTAAAATTTTTAGATTATTCAGAGTTAGTACACACACACACACACATATATATATATATATATATATATATATATATATGTGTGTGTAAGTGCACGAGCGTATATGCATGCATGCAGATACGTGTGCCATCGCATCCCGCCGACATTTTGCCTGCATCGCTCGCGGCGAGGTGCGCTACCCCTTCTTCTTCAACTTGGCATTCTACTTGGTTGATGGCTATATATATATATATATAATCAGTTGTGCGAATTATAACATTTTTTCCTTTCAACTTCTATTTTTTTCACGATAAGATATCAACATGATTCTATAACACGACATCCTACAATCATTATATCATAGAAAATAATCTATCATATTTAATTGCGATTATGATTTAAGCGAGTTGCGCATTCTAGACTGCGCATGCGATTAACATCGATACGGTACAGCGAATTTATTCAGAAACGAACATTTTGTCGAAAACAATGCCGGTCGTTTCCGTGGGTGTGTCATAGAATCACGGATGTGACGTGATCCGTTTTTTATAGTCTACGTTCGTTTTCTTTGTAACATTTTTAAATCGGTCACCTTTAACAAATTCGTAAAAATACGATTGTCGAGACTAACAGATGTGAATCAGAAATATACGTATTTATTGTTTTGCACATGTTATAAAGAATAGTAAAAAATCATTTAGATTATATATATTAAGTCTGTTAAACACTATATATGTTAGAGAGAGCTTATTCTACGTACGATTCCCATTTCTACAGCCATTTCCCATCCACCAAGTTTGACATTGTTGTTGGATGTAAAGTAAACGCAACGCGAACTGACCGCTGTGTGGATATATCCGCGCATATGGCAATATTTTAATATATCCGCCAATTTCATGCCGATTTGCATGATTCCTTGTGTATTCATTCGTTCGCCTCGCTCATGTATATAACTATGTAATGTGCAATCGACAGATTCGAAGATGGAAACAAGATTGTGCGCATTTGTGTGTGTTGTGCCCATCAATAACAATATGTTAGGATGGCGAATTTCCCTGATGATTATAAAATTGCGATTATGTTATACAAAAATTATGTTATACAAAGATTATGTTGTTTTATATGTTAAAATAAATACTATATTAATCATATAATTAATAAATTCTGTACAAAACGTAAACTACATAAATATTGCCTTTATAATATCGCGGAAACAAACATTTAAGAATTACGAGAAGAATTATCTTTTTTTTCGCAAAATATGATTTCTAAAATTAAAAAAATAAACGTGTAGTTTGACAATCCATCAAATTACTTGTAAAATTCAAGTTTATTGTGCTGAAAACTGATGATTATATTATATATTTTTCATACACTATATAATTAATACACAGATAGGGTGTTTCTTACCTAAGAACTTCTACTTCTCTCTTTATTGCATCGTGGCATGATGGAAAGATATTTCTCTTCAGTGTCACCTTCATATTGTGCCATTCTGCAGATACTAGCTCGAGAAATTGGCTCTCAGTGCCCACCACACTTCCGATTTCGAATATTTCGGAAGCCCGTATATACGGCACACCTGGTATAAGCTGCGCTTGTTCCCGCGATTTTCCATTGCTTTTTTTAGATGATTGTTCGGCGTACTGCTCTTTAGGACGATAAATGACCCAGCCCGGGTCGCTGATGTCCCCGTTCGGTGTGTGACAGCTACTAAATTGTTGTAATAGGTTTCGGTAATATTCACTGTAAAGAAACGTCTTACAATTATCAAAATGTTTGAATGTTATCATAGATACAATTTAAGCTGCATAGTATTAAACGACAATTTGCCACAATAAAAAAATTTACTTTTTCTCAGAAATAATTTTTTAAAATAATCTTGTATTAGCATTATTCCTATAAAATTCCCCACAGTTTGTTTAATGGATGATTGAAGACGTGCACGTAAAACGTCTCCAAATTGGAACAAAACTCTTCAAAAATAAATAAATAAACGATACTATTAATAATAAACGTTACTATGTATTTTAAGCATGATATATATTAATCAAATTCCATTTTCCGTTCTTTTTTTAACTACGATTAAATCATGTAGATGTGTTTTAAGTTAAGTTTACAAATTACTATTGTCACATATATTTAACATTACCTGGTGATACACATAAAAACAATGATAAAAGTAATAATATAATTTTATAATGTCAATTTTAATTCACATAAATATAATTAAATAATCTTTATCATTTGAGCCTTTTGCTAATACTTTTTTATTTAATTGTTAAATAATTAAATATGCACTATAATAATAATTCAAAAGTAAAGATTTTCATCAAAATTATATTACATTAATCTCTGTATTATTGTTAATATACACTATAACATGACGTTAAATATATATATATTGTCATATGAGAGATGTTCGCGAAGATAGTAGTTTTTGTACTTCTGTAGTATAAACAGATTTATCAAAAATTACCGAGTCAATGCTGAATGCATTGTTCATAATTAATATATTTTATATTATTTTTTCGTGACAAGACAAAAACGAAACAACAGCTCACAGAAGAGAAACAAAGAAGCACACTGGACACGATTATTCGCACAACTGAAAATAAAATGCTCGTAGAAATGACCATAGTAGCACCAGTGTATCGCGTCACGTTGATTATGCAAACGCATAACAGACTTTGTAATTTTCAGATACATCGAGCGTTACGTCGTAAATACATATAAGATATTTGGTGAATATTTGTGTAACACTCTCTGGAGTTATCTTCCCGAAATATAAAAATTTGATTTTTTTACATATAATTATGACACTAATAAAAAATACAAAAGGTAAAAAGTACAATTTTTATGGCCAGACTTTGATCATTGATGCGCGGAAAAGTGAATTTTTTACAATCTAAAATTAATTAAAAAAGAAAAAAAAATGAAGGAAATCATCAAAACTATATAAATATAAAAAGAATTATAAAATAATAAATATATATAAAAATTAACGAATTAAAGAATTTATATAATGAGAACTAGATATTATATTTTTAGCACATTCAAGAATTACAAGATCGAATTAATTAAAAATGATTAAAATTAATTAAAATACAGTCAATCAAATCAATGTAAGAAAATCAAAAATAATATTTACGCATTATATATTCTCGCAATAAAATTTTTTTTTTTCTTAAGCGGATATGTTTCGCCTTTTAACTACTATAATAAGAATTATTTTTAGCCGCTGGTATGTACGTTTTGTATAATTTATGTAGTAAAGCCATACCTGAGATTTCGAGGATTTGGAACAGCCGTAACTGTGGCGAAATTTTCCATGTTTACAAAAAAGCGATTTAATATTTAATATTGAATAACGATTAAAGATTTCAAATTTAATAAGCGATTTAATATTTAGCGTCTTTCTCTCGAAGACTTTTGTGCGTATTAATACATAAATGCTGTTCAATGTGAAGTAACGTTAATAAAGTGAATGTAACTATATAGAAATGATATTACTTTTCACATAAAATATTAAATCTTGCGAAAATGTACTGCACGAAAAGACATATAATTAATTTAGATATCGGCATTAATACATTTATGCGTATGCACCTTATCTTTTTACTTTGCTAAACTACTTGCACACACATTCTAACCTACTTACTGAAGTAAACATTAAAAATATATGCGTAGAGTATTTGACCTATTATCATATAGAGACCGCTCTATTTCAAGGGCGCGATTGGTCATTCAAATTCGAACCTAGTCGAGTCTTCGAATTTTCCCGATTTGTGGCGCTGCTAGCGCAAAAAAAGCGCGGAAATTTAGAAAATGTTCGAGGTGATATCAAAGATAGCTACTTCGATTAAACTCCGATTAAACTTAATCAGCGATTTTAACTTATCACTTATAATATAATTGCAGTGTTTTGTTTATATATTTAATTCTTAATTTTATGTATTGTTTGATATGATGAAAAAAAAAAAAAAATTAGATTACACATATATAGCATTTTTAATTATGTTCATTAAATACGAGATCATTAAAATTTAATGATGAATTTGTGCGAATTGTAACACATTTGAAAAACAAAATGCTGTTGTAATATACGTTATTATTTATTATTTAGTATAAAAGTATTTATTATTTAGTATAAAAAAGATACGAGAGCGTATAAAAGTCTTTTTCATCTTGACTTCCCTTAATGATTTGAATGATTATGAAAAGAGATAGTCGCTAAAAGTATAACAAGACCACACAAAAGTCTTTTTAATTTTAACTTCTCTTAATGATTTAAGAAGATAGAAGTCATTGAAAATCCCAAAGCAATAAAGCACATCTCATCGCTGGTTAGAAACCGATTAATTATCGTTGCGTGTAAAACATTTTATAATATTCTAATTATTATATCGATAATTGTCAGCGAGTATGCACTTACTTGCTGCCTTGAGACGTGGATTGTACGCCCCTGTCCGATCGCGCAGCTGTTCTGAAAAAGAATAACAAATCTGAGATTTATTCTGAATATCTAGCAGTCTCTGAATCGCGTCTTCGAGTACACAATCTTTCTTATCATGAGTAATAAAGTATTATATATTTTTAACTCCGTCGATTTTTTTTTCATATATTTTCGAAATCTCAGATTGCTTTTATATATTTACTTTTTATAATTGATTTCTCACGGATTTTATTTATAACCAAACCAATTGATATTTTTAGTTTCTCTTTCATTAAAAATACACCTATATTGTTATGTAAATTTTAGTAACAAATTTTGACTAATTCGAGATTTGGTTTCACTTACTTTCTGGCCCATTTGAACGAAAATAATTTCTTCATAGCGTACTATTCGCGAAGCAACGTCATGTATCGTGACAGCTGTGATATCGGACTGACTTTTTAAATTAGATTTGTCAATCTTAAGGTCCTCGATCTCAACCTTGGAAAGGACACGAAAATCAACAAATCTATCCTGTTGTAAATCATTTTTATCATATATATACGACAATATTTATACTTGGCATTTGACATAATGGGAATGGATGTGTAGTATTATTGTTTAGAATATAAGATAGAAGAAAGTGATGAAATGTCAATACTCTTTAAGAATCTTATTTATCCTCAGATCTTTTTATTTCGTCACAAAACTCTATTTAAAATAATTATCAAATTTTTTTCATAATAAAAAAGAATTGATTTGACATCTTTCAAATAAATAATAAATTTAAATTATATAATATCATATAAAATGTTATACAATCAAAAAAAATATTTTGGTTGATAATAAATGCCAGTTTTCAAAATTTTTTTCTAATGAAAAAAGATTGTGTATTCGGAGATACTGTTTATTGCACATCCATCGTTAATCGAGGTCATTAAAAATACTCCATTTCCAGATTAATGTTCGCCTAATTAAAATACACATGTCTGTCTGATAATATTAGCATGTTCATCAATAAAATCATAATTCTTTAGTGAATACTTTTATACGTCACGTAAGATAAATTTCATGATTTTTGTGGTTATCAAACATTTAAATCACATTTTAAACGAGAATAATATGATTGTATTATTTGCGTATTTCAGTAAGCAAAATGATAAAAAATAATGATAGCAAATGTGTATGCTCTGAAAAATACAGAAAGTGAGCTTAAGTGAATACATCTGGGATACATTCAAGAATTAAAAGGTGTTAATTAAAAAAGGAAACAGGAGACATAAAAGAAATACTTTTTATAAGAATAATATTAATTAGCGAAATGCGCGCGCCCGATTTTTCAATTCATTTACATGTCAAACAGCTGATTATGCGATTTGTATTAGGCATCTATTCTTATATACTGCAACTGATTGTGAGAAAGAGAGCATAAATATATGTATATACAATTAGTATATAAATTAGTATATAATGATTCTAATTTTATTATTTTGATATATTTAATTATCATATTATAAAACATGAAATTTATTATAATATAATAATAAAAAATAGTATATAATAAATATATAAACCCGTAAGTCGATTACGTGTTCGCTAAGTCAAGTACTGACCTGGCTTACGTCTGCGTAAAGATACTTGTTACGGCTGATATTAATTATTGAACAAAAACGACATTCTTCAACTAAAATATAATAGTCTTGACGGCATAAATTGGTTGAGAATTGTCGCGTATTAATTAATTTTGAAATATACGATTAAATAACTTACATATATGTGTATAATTTTTCACAGTTTTGACTCTTTATTTAAAGTATAATCTATATGTTATATATCAAGGAAGCATAAATGATCTATTGTTAAAATTAAGGTCAGCTGTGGTTCTAGAAAGACAGTTTGTGTATATGACACCGGTAAATTTTGGTAAGAGAGAATTTTTTTTGTAATCTCGACGTTCGTGAATTTCAATAGCTCCTTTTGTCATCATTGCCCAATAGGACAATGGTCGTTCATTCATCACCTCAACCGTTGGTGTAAGTTACTGGTTTTTAAATACCAATTTTATAGCAATTGTTAAATGCAATTTTATAACGGCACGGACTAAGTACGGTAAATGCACAATCTCGCGCGGCTCGGCTTAAGGAGGAGATAATGGCAGTCATTACAGACCGCGAATACACAGGCCAGGTTGAAACATCTAGTTTAACGGTATGATGCCCCCCGGTGCCTAAACTCCTGAGGGGGCACCCGACCGCTATTCTTTCGGCCGTAATTAGCTCGTGTCTTCGATACGCTCGAACTTTTCGGAACATTTTCACGGAATGGAAAGTAGATCTCCTCCGCGGAGAAACTCGGAAGCAAATCGCGGAGTCTCTCTCGTAGCTGCATGCTCTTCCGCTTATGTTATTCAAATTGAATCAGAGGTATATATAAATCTCTTTCTTTTTCTTTCTTATATAGGTGTAACTGCGCGCTCGCATTTATGCATGTATCGATCAAGAATAAACTGATATCGGTTAATTATCTTTATATAAACCCGCAATTAAGATGTCTATCGTGATATATTTCCCTAACGTCCGATGCAACTGGTAATGAATTTTGCTACTGCATTTCTTAAACGGTATTTATCGAACTCGTTTCTACGCGTGAAAGAAATTAAAAATGTATGTAAACAAACAAAAATTCGTTATAAAAAGAAAAAAAGATATTCTGATGAACATAAGCGTAATTATTATCTTATTGAAGCGGTAATTATCAGACTGCTTCATTGCCAAAAAAATATTGTTGCTTATCTGATTATGGTTCGTTCAAAGAATACGTTTGCCTTGCGTTCTTATCATACAAGAAAATGTTCAAAAAAATTTTGATATTTGTTACACATATGAAAGTATAACTGCTTTCTAAATAACAATAATATAATCACTTATATATGTATAAAAAATATTTTAAAAATAATTACATTTTGCTAATCAAAATATATCTCACTTGGACTTCTGTGTTTTAATATAATAGAAATATATATGCATAATATGCGCTGTAAATGTTGTATTAAATAAATATTTCTCTGCTGAGCGCCAATATATTGAAATTACTATATGTATCTAATATTCGTTATATTTAATGCACGGAGTAATTTTTTGAAGCTCTTTTATCTTTATTTGTTTGATACAAATGTCTGCGACCTTCACCTCATATATACCGAATGATATAAACACTTTCCGTTTTCTTAAGTCAGGAGATTATCCAAACTGTTAAATGTGTGAGAATAAAATATTAGGAATAGTAATATAATAAAAGGTATTAACGATACAATGGTATATTAGTTTACTATTAAAAATATAATAAATAGATAAAAACAGCTGACATACACACATATATTATTAAAAATACCAAAATTTAAAAAATTTTGTCTGTTCTCTTCGTGACTCCTAAAAAAATCTTAACACACAGCAAGCCTGCATCGTCCTGCTAAATATCACACACATTTAGACATCTCAATATTACATATCTTGAGATATAATCATATTTAGATGAGATAGGATCATCACACAAAATATATTTTTATCCTCCACTACAACAGAACTTCAGCTATATAAATACTGATGGAACGGAGATGTAATTTGAGAAAATAATTAACTCAACTAATTAATGACTAGAAATACCGGCGTTAAAAATAAATAAATTAGGAATAAATTTGAGTAATTAAATTGAAAGATTAAAAAGTACGAGTATACTTCTTCCTCCAACAGTTTATCGATACACTTTCCTTTTGCATTTTCAGCTTATATAATAAATAATAACGACTTACTTGAACCATCTGGCTATTTTGCACACACCCATGCTGTACACAATAATCGATCAATATCCCCAATATAAAATTCCGGCAGGTTGATTGATGTCGCGATGTCGACGAACACTGCGATACAATGCGAACGAGAACTGCCGAGAGTGCGGCACGATCCGCTTCCTTTTCACGACTAAACTGCGAAATTGCGGTGGCAATGTACACGGACGGGTACTTCGGTTCTGACAGTTCCGATGGGCGTTGTTCTCTGCTGTTTATTCATCAATCATTTCCGCTCTGTTCCTTCGTACTGTTATTTTCAATCGTTTTGTCAAAGAACAAATTATTGATTACAGTACATCAACATTATTCGACAATCCGCGGTCTAAGTACCTATAGATAATTACAGAGAATTAAAATACAAAATTGTACAAAAGATTACGTTTTGCAAGTATTTTACAACTTAACAAATCTTTAAATCCTTCATATATTATAAAAGAAGGATAATATCTAATAATGAGAAAAGTTTTGTTACGATGCGATAAATAATGCATTAATTGCAATACTATTTCAATTTTATGAATCTTCCAATATGTGAACAATACTGTTAAAAAACACTATGTTAAATTATTAATGGCAGTTAATAATAATTAAGAGATTTATTAACCATTTAATAATTAAATAATTTATTAACCTTTATGGATAGTCATTCAGTTGACATGCGACAGTGAATCTTGTGCAATTGTATGTCTCGCGATAATTTGAAATAGTTGGGAAGCTGAATTCTTAGATAGTAATTACACAATTCGTCGTTCTGAAACTAGCGGGCTTTGTACAGAATCTCCGTGCGTAACGAAGTGTTCTGATACCGCATCCGAAATCTACGGAGTGGCACGCCTTTTTTCGTCGGCTTGAGAGTATATCTCACAAAAGCATACCGGCACAATCGGTGCGATGACTGATAACGCATAATTACAAGCAGTCGACAGTACAAACATAAAGTCGGATTGTGTGTGGGATGTACTGTATTTTATGACTCGAGAGCAAGGGCACGATGCGATGTCAACTAATTTTATCTTTACGATGTAATTGTCTTTGCAACCCCGAGTATATTTAACTTGGCTTATAATATTCCGATGAAATTGAAAACCATGGAATTTGATGAAGATTTCTATCAAAAGACAAATAATAGATCTGTCTTTAACGATATTCTTGCTAAAACATTTAAGTGGTTATTCAAGGCTAACTACACTAGTTTTTCAGTAACTGGTTCTTTATTATTTTCACTTTAATAACAGAATTTATAATATGCGCATGATTTATGTAGTGCTTAAATGTTTTAACTTTTGGCAATGGATTTGCACAGAATACATATCCCAGAAATCGTGCACTTCATTTATATTACTGAAATTCAAACTACACAAAAATGACTGTTCTAATATTTAAAGAAATAGTAGCTACGATAATTTAATATTAAAAATTTAGAATTGTTACGAATTAAAGTACAAGAGAATTACAAAAAAATTTACCTTATAATCTGATTTATATACTAACTTTAAACATAATTATTGAGATATTTGATGATCAATCTTATAGGAAACAGTAAACAATGATTTCTGATTTTGTACCAAGAAAAACAATGGTTTCGGATTTGTTATAAAATATATATATATAAAATATATAGGTACAAATATTGCACGAATTCTAAGTAATCCGTAAACATAGAGAACGACTTCGCTGATCGCTGAAAATCTTTTGTGCGAGGCAAATAATTCTAGAGAGACATTTTTTATCACGAGATTATACAATAATTTAAGAAGATGTAACAAGAATAAAATATTTAACATTAAAGGCATCGCAAAAAGCTAATTTCTATCTCTAATATCTTCTTGCTGATTTTTATTATCAGCAAGATAATAACTTTTGATACTTATTATTAATAAGAATGCAAAAAAATACTTTCAGTTTTCTATCACTTAATAATAATTGCTCATACAAATAATTAACATTAATATTATTATAGATTCAAATATGCATAAAAGATCTCTCTTATTATTAAAATAAATATCAGTATGAAGGTAGGCAACTATAAGACAATCCGGTAATAATCAATTATTATACACATATGGGGTTTATATAACATCGTTGTTTTTATCGTCATATTTCTTTATGTTGCACCTCTGATTTTCCTTTAGGGCGCTTTCATCTCTTGTTTCACGCAATATTTAAATGCCTCCCAACCCTCGTTACGTTGTTGAGACTATAACAAATCGAGTTATTTCGTATTAGTAATTATATTTCCTAAATTGTCCGAAAATATATATCTGGTGCCTGAGAAACGGCAACCATTCGTACAGTTTTGTTCTCGTACAGCAAGCATTTGATTTTAAAAGTTATTACATATATTTCTGTAGGACATTATAAGCTTTAAAACTATCCGTATAAATCCGCAGTTCCTTACCTTAAAGCCTCTTTGCAATCGATCTTTCATAATTGCTATAAACTCTTTGTAGGAGAGTTGGCCATCTCCGTCCACATCAAACAGCGCGAAAACTGTATCGATTATATGAGTTGAAAGCATCGTCCCCGTACAAATTTTTACGGCTCGTTGAAATTCATCTAATAAGCAAGATTATGTTTAAGAAATGCTTCAAAATATTTACATTTAATAAATATTAATCTGTGTTTAATTTAATACAAATAAGTATTTCCAATGTATTATATTTCGCAATAAGTATTTCCAATTTCTTGTAATCGGTTTTGATATTTCAATTAACTTCTTACCTTTGGATATAGGATGATCGGCTAACGTGTACATTCGCATCGCTATAGAAAAATCGTCTAGATTGTTCAAAAACTGATAAAAGCGGCGGAATTCCTCGAATGTGATACCAATATGCAAGTCCGCTCGATCCAACATTTTATCCAAGTATTTATCGTACCTGTGCATTTAATTATTTGATTTATTTTATACAATTTTTAACTCTTAATTAAAAAATACAGTAACAGCCAAAATATTTAAATGGAAAAAATATTTTGAATAGCGCTTAGCTCGATTAAAAAAAAATGTATAACGTATACAAGGTATTTGTATATAATAAAAATATTCTCTTTACATCTTTAAAATAAATTTTTAAAGTAAACGTTTAAAGTTTTTACAATTATTCAATTTACTCGTCAGGTTCGAGGTATGTATATCGTAATAAAATTTTAGCAAAATCCAATTCGTTAATCGTGTTGTGTCCCTTGCTAAATTCATGAAATTCCAGTTCTAATATTTCATGCTGCAAGTTCTCCATGAAGCGTTTGAAATCTTCATATCTCAATTCATTTGTACCATCTTTGCCAAAGAAATGTATCATCAATGTAGTATCCACAGCATGACGTCGCTGTAAACCCTATATTACATAACATAAATACTGATTTTCATGTGTTCATGAAGAAACTTTTACTAAAATTTAAATATAAAGATTACTGTTTCTGATAAATTTATTGAATTAAAATATTCTTTAAAATGTAACAATTCTTTAATTTGCAATATACTCAAATAAAAAATTGTAAAATATGATTCTATAATTTAGATTGAATATACTATCTTTTTTAATAATTAAAAAGAGTGAATTATTATAAAATATTTAAACAAAATTAAAAGAAATTTAATCAACATATTTATAAGGAAACTATTTTAAGTTGATCACATTTTCCAGTCTCGATTAATGAATTCTGTTATTAATTTTTTTTTCTCTCCCTTTTATTTATTTTATGTCATTTTATCTTTATCACGTATAAAGATAAATAATATCACGATGATGATACCTGATCGTCGTCAATAAATTGGCCTTGAATCTCTTCCGGTGTTTTCTGACGTTCCTGTAATTGTTCCAATTCCTCTTTGGTTTCGCATCCATGACGACCCCTCCACGCGTGACTAAATATCTTTTCCATCTGTATTGAAGATAAAGATATGAGATTGTGCTATCGCGAAAGAAGACGCGATGTTATTTAAATACATTTTTTATTAATGAACATATATACTATCATAATAGGATACAAAGGCAAAATGTGAGACAGCAATGATTCAGCATCCAGAGTTAGTGCATCTGAAATATGTGGCAAATAGTGTTAGCACAGCGATTATTAGTATGTTAGGATACATATAGGCTGGTAAGTTGCATATTAACATATTCAATGCAAATATCGACAAGATTTGAGACAGATCGTGATCATATTGACAGTGACATTTGATTACATTCAATCAATGTGCACAAAGAGGGTTATTATTTGTGTATATATTCCTAGAAATATATCACTTATATTCTATATTATAATAATTATGTTAGTAATAATATAATCGATTATTAAAGAAATTAACAATCCAAATGCAATTCGTTCAATATTATTATTAATTGTAAAACATGTCATTTTTCTTTCCATTGCAATCCTGTTTATATAAACATTATAAAATCTTTCAATTGTTAAAGAGAAAGAATAAAAATATAAAATATTTTAAAAATCTTAAAAAAATGTAATATACAAAATAATAAAAGATCATTGCACAAAAAAATGCCCACAATTAAATATTAATTATTATATACATTAATTTTTTAAATACATAACAGATATTCATTTACAGCTTGCCGTTTGTTGACTTACATAAGAATTTGAGATAATTTCGTTTAATTTAGTCGGGACAATTTCGCGAAGCTTTGCCTTGCATGGATTCTCTTCGTCGGGAGCAATGGCACGTAACTAATTTTTCAAATAAATAAAAAAGCATTAGTTTAAAAAAAATAATGCTAATTATAAAATAAAATGTAATAAAATATGTAATAAAATAAAAATATTAATAAGAAAAATAATTAATCAGAATTATATCAAGAATGTTTGTACAATAAAATAAAATAAATTATAAAAAATTAGTAATAGTAAACAATAATAAAAATTAATAATAAACAATATTGTACGTTTATAAACATTGTTATTTTTAGTGCAGTACGACATTTTTTCTAAAAATTTATCTGGAATATAATAGATCGCAAAAATTTTATTAATAAATGCTGAAAAACGATTATTTTAAAATCGATACATATATTCTGAAAAAATCAATCAATATTTGTATTGCAATTATAAAATACACATAATTTTATTTTTATAAATTTAAAACATTTTTGCGCGGAATAAATCACATGGTAAATGAAATAGCAATTTATAATCGTTAAATAATTTTATAATTAAAAGTCTTAATGATTTTTCTGTTATATCGATTTTCTAATAATCGGTCAACCAATTAACTTTTGACACCGTCCTGATTGAAGAAACATTGATTAAAACTCACTGCACGTTTCGTCAGCTCGTCGAGTTTTCGTTCCTTCAAGCTGCCACCGAGTAAACGACGAATCTGTGAGAATGATAAAAACTATTTTATATAAATTGATAATTAGTATAAAGTTGCTAGTGGTTGAAGTCGTTCCTTGTTAGTAGATCATAAGTGTTCCTTCTGGTTAGTCCAAACTGGAAATAAGCCTTTATTCAGTTATATATTCATTTATCCAAAATTTACGTTTGTATTTTTGAGAAAGAAAATTTCCGAGCATTTGAAGATAGAAATCTTCCTCTCCTCTAACATTACAACTCTTGAATACGCTACAGTCGCGTATTTATTTACAAGTTTATTATCCGAAATTTAGATTTTTAAATAAAACTTTGAACATAAATAAATAGCACATTAGAATATTAAATAAATAATATTCATCACAAAATATTCATTCAGAATATTTATCAGGATATAATATGCATTGTTATGGTTAAACAATTTTATCTTCTTATTTATCGAAAATATATAAATCTTATACAAAATAATAATTTAATAATTTCCAAAAGAAATTTTTCTTCATTAAACTGTTACCAAAATTGTGCAAACTGTAGCAATTTCAAGCTTTATTTTGCGAAGTGGAATAAGAAAAAAAAAAAAGAAAAAAAACACATTTTCACTAACAACTCTATAGTGTTTCTACAATAGCAATCACTAAAAACATGCATGTATGTGATACGACTATCTTACCACGAGAAACTCAGTTTTATCGACTCTTTCATTTCCATCGGTGTCGAACATGTTGAAGGCGATTTGGAAACCAGTTTTCGGCTCTACAACGAGATCGATTATCGCGGTAAACTTATAGCAATATATTGAGATGTTCAATATTAATAAAGCAATTTTGTAGCGCGTGATATTTACATAAAATACGACTTAAAATTTTCTTCTGTGAACAAAAAAAAAATACAAATTTATGTGCAAGTTTCGATATAAAATATTCGAGATAATCTGTATGGCATCTTTATTTTATTTACAAATTTTTGGAATAATTTTCAAAACAAAATATCCATGCACCAACATTTTTTGGATTATAAAATTGAGCAAAAATCTAAGAATTCAGTTTTTAATCTATATGCAACTAATAATGCAATATTTTTCATTTAATTCCAAATAAAATTCATTTTGATAAAATTTTATTTTAAACATTATATATAGCCACATAAATATATAAAATTTTAAAAAGTTAAAAAAAGAATATCGCATATCCAATTACATTTTCGCTAAAAGCAAACTAATTCCATATTAATTAAAAAAATTCGTGAAAAAAAAGAAAATAGGAAGACATCCCGTATACTTTGCACGAATTCTAAAAACTTTTATAAAGAAACGCATTTATATGTAAAAAGCATATATACATATTGTTAGCATTTAATGGGTTCTACTAAAAGTGTTGTATAATTATTTGTATCAAGGTACCGAGCAAATCGAACGTTCTGCGGATTAGTTTTTTGAGTAAGCGGATAACTATTTTCACGTGAACAAAACGAGAAAATACGACATCTTATTATTCGATTTTTCTTTTATAATATGTGGTTTGTTATACCCAAAAGCGTTGCGTTTCATTTAAGCGTTTTATGCATTTAAATCATAATTTGACTCATATAAATATGTTTGTCAGCAAAAAACTCACTCGTCAGGATAGACAGAAGAAACAAGTACTCCGTGTAAGAAATAATTCCTGAAAGTAGAAACGTGAGCGATTTTAAATTGCGAAGTGGTTTAATAAGTTCTTAAAAAATTATATATCTATTTTATCTAAAATAAGTAATCGTATATTTTTTCTATGCATTTGTTATAATTTCTACGTTAATAAATTAATATATCAAATTTTAATATTGAATTAAATATTTTTTCCGTAACAAATAAATTTAGGCGATATCGTACGATTCTATCTCTATGTTTTGTAAATTTTCTCCTAATTTCTTTGAACTCGTCCTTAATTTTCCTGCTAATCAGCGTTTAAGTATAACGCGATTTATACAGATCTGTAATACTAAACGTATTTAGGATATCTAGTGTCGAATACAAGACACTAGTGTCGAAACATCAGACACGCCTTACAAGATTCCAGATATTTTTGAGAAAGCTATCGCCTTCGGGAAGGATCAATAATTTAGAATTTAATAGCAAAAGCGAGATCCGTGGATGCACTTTAAATTCTGATCTTAAATATATATTCCCTTGCGGCGCGGTTTTAGCTTTCTCGCATATGTATTATAACAAAAGGGCTACTTTACAGATCATAGCCACCTCGTAAAATCTGTTGGCGGTTCTGAAAGCGAAGAAATTTAACGGCCAAAAGAAAATTAAGAAAACGGCGGTCGACAAATCCACTGCTGATGACATCCTATGCATGTAAATCTGTTATTTCGTTTCTGTTAACGTTCCATAAATATTTGTCATCAGAAATATTTGTAGAATTAATAATACAGCAAGACAATATATAATAATATAATTATTTAAATATATTAGTGATATTTATTTCCGTTTTTAT
>NW_021852364.1:167195-173528 GCF_003651465.1 Formica exsecta
ATTAATTATTTAATAAAAAATACATTAGAAACGTAGTTATATGTTTTATATCAATTATTAAAACACATTTTGTATAATTATACATTTTCTCTCTCATTTTCTTTTATGACTCCTATAAAAATAGGCTTATAAAATTATTTAATGAAAAAGTTAGGCAACCAATTACAGTGTCTCTAGAATAAATATTTCAAACAATTCTATGAGTATGCATCGAGTTATTCATCTTGAGCGCTCGAAATATAAAAAATTATGATTTACAATATTCGTACAATATCGCGATGATTCTACCCCGAAACGATCGGTGAATCATTCATCAACTATGATGAATGATTAACGAATGCTCCGACACAACGTTAACACGATGCGACGCGGCGGCGGTTCGATAGCATGCAATTTCCTTAAGTTGTCCTTAATTATAACGGCCCTGCGAACGTACGCAAGCATCTTTAAAAACGATCCACGGACTCGTTTATCTGCGTTCGTGGAATTCATACTCCTCACATGCATGCGTAAAAAGAGAAAGAGAAAAAATAAGAGAGAAAAAAGTAGAGCGTCATACGAAGGCAGGGGAACTCGTTATTATTAAAGGGAGGTGTGAAACTGGCTGTGTCGCCTTCATCGGTCCGTCCGCTGATTATTTGCATTTCCATTAGCGCGACAAACGTGCAATGCACGCATAAAAAGCACGCGGAAACGCATTAAACTAATGATACGGTCCTGCATTCGCCACACGACGAGCGTTGCGTGGGTGGCAAAAACTTACTTATCGAGCAAGTATGCACCGCTATAAATACAGGTTGCGAGCGCGATCACGTCGATCGCAATCGATAGCTAGTGTACTTAGCCGCGCGTCTCGTCGAATCATTTTTCTCGTCGAATTGCATACTTTGGTAGAAAGCTCCCAGGTGCGAACGGTGGCACCTCAAGCTTGCAGATTTATCGAATCTTACAGTCGTAAAGTCTCATAGAATCACAGGGGCTTTATTTATTGATGCGATACGAGTACAAAATAATATTCTCATACTTATATAACTCAATTTAAATTAAAATAAAAATATCTGATAAACATTTATGATTTTTCAAAGCACAAATAAATTTTAAAAAATATGACGAATTGCATAGGTATTTCAGATATTTCCATTTTTACATACGATTATTATTCGATTTCATTTTACAAATATTTACAAATATTTTTATTGATTTACCTTTATCTCGTAAATTTCGGAACATGTGCGGATTTCCATGGTGTAGCGAAGAAGTCGAATTTCTCATCACTTCGAGTTCCTGATCGGTCAATATGCGCCTCTTTAACCTCGCTAAAAATATCATTAGGAATGTTTATACTGTGTCGAGAAACGTTTATTGAACATAGTGATTGAACAGTGCATCTTAATATGAGTTTGTTCCAGAGAGCATATATCAAAGAAGTGCTACAAATTTTCAGGAGTGATATAAATGCTTGCTAACACATAATCAAAGGTTTTTTTTTTTACAGTTCGAGTAAAGTAAAATAAATTGACAACGCCAAGAATAAATAAATAAAAAACTTAAAAATTTTCTTTGTAAAAGAAAAGGTTATTTCTCCAAAAATATACTAAAAATGTATTAAAATAGTGAGAAATATGATATATACAAATTATTTGGAAACTCTTTTCTCTATTAATTTTCTCATTTTTCATTTTGTGTCATTAAAACTAAAATGATGAAATTCTATTTCATAGTTCATTGTTATAATCGATCACTTAAAGAATTTTAATTGCAAAAGTTAAAACGTGTATTTAAATGTAATGTGTGTAACGTACGTCGAGGTTCGGCATCAATGACACTGTCAAGAAAGTCTTGCGGAGTCATGTATAATTGACCATCGTAAGCCACTGATGCGAACTTTATGAATCTTCTTTCCCTCGTTGTCAACTTTACCGCTTTATGGAAGTCATCTTCTCTCTGCAACGACAAATGGTGCAATACTTTTTTTAATACTCAAAGAACAAATAGAAAGATATATAAATAAAAACTTGAAAGATGTTGAAGCAAAAATTTCAATTACCATGTATAATAAATATTTTATAAAAAAAAGTTTTAACGTTTCTAAATAATTTCCAAGATTTGATTTAAACAATAATATTGCATAGTTTACATATTATAATCTGAACTATTTCTAGCTCTTATTATAGCTTTTATTACTTTTTTTCCGATAATACATAAAAAAGGGGAACATAATTTATGCTTAATTATTAATCAAGGCATTTCAATGAACTTGATAGCGCGCGTGCGAATTTCTTCCAATCGCATGCAAGGTGCACGCATTAAATATGAGAAATCCGAACGCATAAATTCACGCTGACTTTTTCGCGATTCATACTCGCTACGATCTCTCTTTATTTAGACGAACAGACCAAGTTCACAGTTATATGCTGTAGCAGTGGTGATCAACGATTTTCCCTAATTACGTGATATTTATTTAAGATTTTTAAACTGTTTTATAGAAATTTACAATAAGATTTTAAACATAATCAGATATATTCAATGACAAATATTAAATATTAGTTTCACAATTTCAGATAAATTTTGTGTCATATTATTTTAAAGTAAAGTTATCTATTATATTATGTATTATGTATTATCTTTTTAGGAATCCCTGTATCAGTTTGAAAATACGATTAGATTCACGGTAGAGTTATAATTTCCAATGTCAAGGAGATTATCTAATCACGAGCGGTGGCAACAGACAGTATACGATGCGAATTCTATCTAAACCATTTTCTATCTAAAGCACGTTGCACTTTACGAGAACGATTAAGACGTAAGTAATCTGCATATAGTAATTTATTTAGTTAGATTTAGCGTACGATATATATATATATATATATCCATTAATTTTATTTTAAATACGATTTATCAAGTTTATCGCTTTCAACAATTTTATATCGTTGTAATCGTATTCAATCGCTGGTTCGACCTTTAGTAACATGTTTTCGTGATAAATAATAATTATTACTTATGCTGTTATAATTTCGTTATGTATTATTGAATATTAATGGCTATTATTATTAAAAATTATGAAAACATTTTAATTATGAAAATTATGAAAACATTTTCAATTTTATTCAAATGCATATTCAATTATTTTTTAAAAATTGACTAATACATGATTAGACTAAAAATCAATTTCAAAATACAGTATTTAATACAAGAGTTTTAAATAAATTGTTTATTCCATATTACTTTTTTGAGAGAATAAATAAAGACATGTCGATTCCTGTCAATATTCGTCGATTCATATACGATTTAAAATTCGAACGATTTGCTGACAAGGCCGATGAGTACATGCGCAAGATGATCATTCAATCATGTTAATTCGCACTTTTAATTCCGCTGCGTTTCTACCGAGGAACGGCGCGTACTGTCATTTTATAATAGCAAAAAAGTGCAAGTTACTGACAGATACACTTCACGGCGCATTTAAAAACATGAAAATAAAGAAATAAAATAAAGAAACGATAGTGTCGAACATTTTTTATTCAATGCAGATTCTTAAGCACAAATTTGCAGAATTAAAGCTGCATATCTTTAATCATTATCATTTTGCTATCAATCATCTTACAGTCAACTTGACACTTTAAATTATCAATTACGAAAATTAATTCGTTTTTTATGTAAAACACGAGAAATAAACGCAATAATTTAATAAACCATAATCAAATTGATATAATTAAATACAGTAGAAGAAAATATGATATTGATTATTAAACAAAATAATATAATTTTTAATTGTATTTGTGTATGCATTATTAAATTTAATTTTTTATTGTTAAATATTATATTATAAATAAAAAAAAAAATTATATATTACACATTTAAAAATTTTTTTTCTGTGTTTTACAAAACTCACTAACTTTTGCATTTTTATACATATGCAGAAAGGCAAGATAATAAACTTTGACATAATCAGCGTAAAGGAAGAAATATATTCCAAGTTGTATCCTGTTTAAGATTAAAGGAACGGCGTTTGGTCTTAAATCAACAGAAACTAGCTAATGATAGCGCGTAACACTCTCCGTAGATAGAACTATATACCATGAAATATGACTGAAAAACGTACACGAAAATTGCATGTGGCGAACAAAGCTTCGACTGCGCGTTCGTCGAGCGAATGCAATTCGAGTCGTGCCACCCCGGTGGGCGGTGGTGTCGCACTGTCTATAATTTAAAGAGAGATTAAATTACAAATGAGCTTCCACGGGTGCCATTCGCGCTCGGCGCTTTCGCGTTCTTGTTTTAATAAACGATTAAGAATGCCAGAATGAACAGCGAAAAGAGAGAGTAGCTCGCTCGGCTGGAGCTTCTCGAATTTCCGTTTCCCGGTGCTTCTTTCTGTTGGCTTCTCATCGTCGTGGGTGCTCGCACGCCCACTTTGTCGGCAGAATTTTTTATTCCTGTGAATCTTACTCGTTTCAGGCAAATTTACGCGGTTTCAGAATACTGTAAATGAATCTTCCCAAAGGACTCGAAACAAAAAAAACATCAAGTTCCATCGAGTAAAACGAACAGATCTTGCTGTAATCTAATAAAAATACAGATAATTCTATTTATAAATTTCTATCATCCCTCAATCTAAATGTAGGTAATATATTGGAAGAAGTTGCACGGTATGAATCCATGACGAGAAACTAGAGTATTTTTAGTCAACAATCTTTTTTATAACAGCAAATCTCGAATCATTCATCCGAGATAATCATCGAAAGCGCACCGTATGAATTCACCTTTACTTGGCTGCACATATAGCCTACACATATACATTGTACGCATAATATATATTATCATGTAAGTTGTAGTTAACGATATGCTGTCGCGAGGTTGGCTTAACGACGTAAATTTGCGATCTCGTCCGACCAAATTGAATCGTTCAGCCCAGGAAGCATCACATCACGGAGAACTCATTGCCGTTGTGCACCAAGAAGCCATCGGAGCTGCCTCGCCTCTCATCGGCTTAAATTATCGTTACACTCGCGAGGTGACCGGCTATCTCGCGCGTATACCAGATATTGTGCGGATTTTATTTATTCGCAAAAAAATAATGGCGCATTGTAGACCGGTGTAGCAGCTCGAGCTTCCGTATAAGATGATCTCTTAAACGACGAATATATCTTATCATTCGTATTTTCAGTCAACCGTTGCCAATTCAAATGTTGAGATCCGTTATAGATTCTCGATATCTTAGCATCAAGCAGGAAGTAAAGTAAATTGACAGATGTGCAAATCGAATTTTCAATAAAAAATAAAAATGATGTTAAAAAACGTTAAAGCATTAAAAAAAAAATTTATTGTTGAACTTAAGTTAACTTTTTGATGTTTATCGCAAAGGAATATTTGTGCAATCTAATTATTATTTATATTTTTAAATTTTTTAATTTCTAAAAAATACATTACACGATTTCAGATTTTTTTTCTCTCTTGCTTAGTGATTTTTACAAGCAGTTGTAAATATCTCACGGCTACCTAAGAATCACGTATCCTTGGCAAGTTATGTTTATCATTCGATGCATTTCCATAAGTGCCATTGTAACCAGATACTCCTTCGCGTGGATCAGGTGTCCTTTCGCGAAGTTGCTTCTATATATAAATAAATCATATTTTTCATTGCGATAAAAAAAAGCAACTGTAATGGTTTGCATTTATAATAATGCTTTTCTTGCGTTGTGACCGAAGTAAAAAAATTCTGCAAGTCTCCTTAAAAATCGCTCGGCAAATTACGTTGCTTAGAATTAATTAATAATGCAAATAATTAAATAAATTACTTTAGAACAACAACAATTTATAATAGAAGATAATGTAATTTTTATAATAGTTCTATTTTTTATTAATATATATATTGTGATGTTAATCTTTTTCAAGGTACCATCTTTTTCGTATCCGGACACGTGTGAGTAAACAAATCATTAAGAAATGATCCACATAATCGAAAAATTTTACGGTCCTTTATCTTGCAGTCTCGCAGAATCTATTTGAAACAGTAATGGGACAAAAATCATTGTTTATGCGAGCGAGGATGTTTCCACGACCATAAATCAATTCTTTCTCTCCTTTATCAAGAGACACGGTAGTGTCTCGCGCCAAATCATGCGCAGCAACAGCGAGGCACCCCGGGTATCTATACGCGAGTCTGAGAGCAATTGAGAGTACCTTAGATTAGATTATTGAACCTCAATAACGGCTGAACCGATCGTATTTTTAATAGGCTTAATCGATACCTTGGGTTTAAATTATATAATAAAAGTGTCTTTATCTTTTTTCTACATGTATCGTGAACGTAATATGAATGGAAAGTCTCAA
>NW_021852364.1:173597-183527 GCF_003651465.1 Formica exsecta
AGTATGTTATAAACATGCAGGAAAAAGAAATATGAAAATTATATCTCTTAATCCTTGATTAGATTCTAATATTCTGCTGGGGGATAGTAACGTTTTATACATATTTTGTTTAATAATAATAATATCTATTGTGTATAATGTAAATAAATATCAATTTTCAGTATTAGTAATGTGTATCAGAACATAATTTTTTTTATCTCGACCGAATTCATATTACTCATCATGCTATTAGCCGCAAGAAGCTGGAATCTATTTCATTTAGATTCTTGCGCAATGATTTCTGCGCAGACGCTCGATGCTCGATGCTGCCATGTAATGGCACCTTAAGATAGCGCTAGCGGCACTTTGTGATGTTACTGCTCGTATCCATACCTGCTTTTGACAGGTATAGGTTAAATTTGCAATGTAAGAGTACAGTGTTATATAGCGTACGCTTTCATTTATAAAAAAGTAAAGCTGCAAAATTCTTCGTGATACTTGCGGATGTCTGGCCAATCAGCGCCAACCTTTAGCCGGGCGCACGTCAGTGAGCCTCGCGCTGTGAAGTGTGCGCCGCCGCATACTATCAAACAAATTTAAGTATAAAATAACTTTTTAATTAGAGAAAAACTTGGCGCTGCTAAATTCAAAATATAAATAACATGTTAATTAGATTAGCATATATTCAATTTAGCAGCGTCAAGTTTTTCTCTAATTAAAAAGTTATTTTATACTTTTTGTTTTTTCAATTAAAAAATTTTTTCACTTAAATATATTCCACTATTTTGATCACATTGCAATTTTTAATATTAGAAATAATAATAAATGAATTTTGTAATATAAATTTTTATTAATTGGCGCAATATTTTTATATCACTATTTTTGTAGTAATTTAAAACAACTATTTTGTAAAACAGTTTTTTAGTTTTAATATGACAGTGTTTTTGTATTAAAATAATATTATTTTGTATAAGTTTTTTATAGCAAAAAGCGCTTGTGCGCGTGCACTTGGCGCCTTTTTTTCACTTTTTTTAACGGGTATCTATACGCGAGTCTGAGAGCAATTGAGAGTACCTTAGATTAGATTATTGAACCTCAATAACGGCTGAACCGATCGTATTTTTAATAGGCTTAATCGATACCTTGGGTTTAACTTAAATGGGCGTGAACGACGATGCTTGCGGATAGTTGGATCAGGTATAAAATACACACACACATCTGATAGTAAACATATATACAGGGTGTCCGGTAAAGATTGTGTGTTAATTAGATTAGCATATATTCAATTTAGCAGCGTCAAGTTTTTCTCTAATTAAAAAGTTATTTTATACTTTTTGTTTTTTCAATTAAAAAATTTTTTCACTTAAATATATTCCACTATTTTGATCACATTGCAATTTCCAAACAGTCATTGATGAATGAAAATTGATAGTTAATGAGGCAAAAATGGTGGGGGTAATTTTCATGGATCTTAAACGAGTCTTTGAAACAATTGATAAAAAATTATTATTAGAGAAATTGTATCAATATGGAATTAGAAGAATAGTTTTAAAATGATTAAGATTTTACCTGTATTTAAAGAATAGAACATAGCAGATTCAATTTAACAATTAATGATGCTTCACAGAATATGGAGTACCACAAGGATCTGTAATAGGACCTTTGTTATTTATAGTATATATAAATGATATAATCAAAATCTGTCTAGAAGGATGTAATATAAAAATGTCTGCAGATAACACGTTAATATGTAACTGGAGAAAACAGCGCGGAATTAAAGAGCAAAATGAATATGGCATTTACTATAATAAAAGAGTGAATGAATATAAATAAGTTAAAAATGAATGCAGGGAAAACGAAATATATGATAGTCAGAAGTATAAGAAAAGAACTGCGACGTAATATTACATTGAAATGTTTGGATGAAACTGAGATAGAACGTGTGGAAATAATGAAATCTAGACATAATTATAGACGATAGATTACGATTTAAGGACCACTGTGATTATATGCTATAAATAGGGAAAAAAACGAGTTTTTTAAATAGAATAGGTAATTACATATCGGCATACACTAGACGTATTTTACATAAGACAATCATAGCGCCTCACTTTGAGTATAGTGCGACGCTGATAATTGATATGGGAGAAACATAGCTGAGTTAATTGCAAAAAGCACAAAACCAGGCCATGAAGATCATATTACAATGTGATAGACATATCAAAGTGGAGCGTATGCTGCAAGCGCTGCAGTTTATGTCCATAAGGCAGAGGCTATACTATAATGTGTGTATATTTATGTTTAACATTTTAAGGAACATGTTACCGGAGCAATTAAGAAATAGATTAGAAATAGTGGAAAATGAGAGTGAAAGACAAACACGACAAGCCGGGGACATTGCAATAAAATATCGCAGAACAAGACGTGCGCAAAAAGTATGTTTTACGAAGGAGTGAAAATATATAACGCTTTGCCAGCTGAAATGAAGCGGAATGAAAGAATTATTTAAACAAATGTTAAAAGAGTATATTGTAATTAATGTAAATTAGATCTGTATTACAAATAACTGAGAAAACTAATAAAGATAAATCTCTCTCTCTCTCCCCTCCCCCCTCTCTCTCTCTCTCTCTCTCTCTGTTTATTTCTAATAAATATAATATTCAAAAATGATAACATTATTTTTGCAGAAAATACAACAGATTTAAACAATAAAATATATTATAGCAACATTCATAGTACAACAATTTTTTGGCGTAAACTTGACGTAGACGACGACTTGTTTTATTATTGCTATCAACGTCTATCTTTTTTAATGATACAAACTCATTAGATTAATGATATATAAATGCAGATGCAAGAATTATATTCAAACTAAGATTTTCTTGTACGCTCTTTTCTGACACTTTGCTATCCTTTCTTTTACAGTTGGAAGATTTACATTTGATGATTAATCAAGATGATTATCGATGCTAATCATTGAACTTTATTTTGGCTGAAATAAGCACTAGGCGATGGCAATAGACGAAGCTTATTGATTGGACAAAAGCTGACAAATGAGATTTTATTATTCTCGTTCTTTATATTGTATTGACTTCTCATGCATTAATTAACCGTCTGCCTCTCAAGATATGACACTCTCATTATTAATATATGCTCTTATCTGACAAACGGTTATAAATAGAGGCGTCTGAGATTTTTGTTTTTAGTTCACAAAGATTTGTTTTACTGGCACATATATCTGCTTGAAGATATTTGCAATTCCATTTCAAACATTTGAGTAGTGTTTCAACTGATCGTCGAAATTTATTACGCAAACAATGTTTTTCTTTCATTACAATAAACAAATCCACTATATTTTTTATAGCACTTTAAAGTTATTAACTATAAAAAAATATACAATTAACGCTTTTCAATGATTGCTCTCCTTCTCTCTTTCTCTTTCTCTCTCTCTCTCTCTTTGTCTATTTACGATTAACATATTTAGGATATCAAGCCAATTGTCAGTTTTGTACCCAGATAGCAAAACATATGCATTCTGAGCTCATATTTTACTCATATTTTTTACAAACATGATGACAAAAATATTCACATGCCATGTAATATAGCATTTATTACATTGTAGTTATATATACAACATACGCTGTATAGAGTTTATTTATATAGAATTACTCATAGAGTTGGTAATGAAATAAACATAAATATAACATAATTTATTTTACTTATAAAACTCGCGATTTAACTTATGTATAAATTTCAATTTTTTGCTTTAAATGGGCAGTAAGGAAAGATATTAACACCCGCGTTCCATTTCAATATATTGAATCAATTTGTTGATATCTTAATCAAGGAGAGCGATTGTATGACAAAATCTTTGAAAGATGTCGGAGCAACAGTTGTAAAAGATTTAGTACCATTTATTAGTGAACATACGCTAAACGCCATATGCGGTAAAGTTTCTGTACAATTCTTATTGTCATCAGTTATATATAGAATTTTCATTCTAAATGATATCATAGCTTAAGATAAGAAGATAATTTGTTCCTATATAAAGTATCGATGCTGCAGGAAAGATATATAACATCCGATTTTTAATACTCAAAGCAACTTACGAAATATTCAATTGTAATAATTTTCGATTGTCCGGTCTTATATAATAAATGCACTTGTAGAAACTGCCATGGGCGTTTCTCTGCAAAAATTCGGCGAGTGCCAGCAACAGTATCGAAATGCGATTCACGATATAATTGAAATAGTGGTTTACAGGTAATTTATTATATAGTAAATATTTGTGTAATATATTTGTGATTCTTTAAGTTATGATTGTGATATTGCTATACATTTTGGAAATTATTAAATATTAATTATTGAATAATCATTTCAAGGTAAACAGGATTGTTTTATTATTGCTATCAATGTCCATCTTTTTTAATAATGCGAACTCATTAGATTAATGATATATGAATGCAGATGCAAGAATTATATTCAAGATTTTCTTGTACGCTCTTTTCTGACATTTTGCTATCCTTTCATTTACAATTGGAAGATGATGATTAATGAAGATGATTATCGATGCTAATCATTGAACTTTATTGTGGCTGAAAGAAGCACTAGGCGATGGCGGTAGACGAAGCCTATTGATTAAACAAAAGCTGACAAATGAGAATTTATTATTCTCGTTCCTAATATTGTATTGAATTCTCATGCATTAATCAACCGTCTGCCTCTCAAGATATGACACTCTCATTATTAATATACTCTTAACTGACAAACGGTTATAAATATAGGCGTCTGAGATTTTTGTTATTAGTTCACAAAGATTTGTTTTACTGGCACATATATCTGCTTGAAGATATTTGCAATTCCATTTCGAACATTTGAGTAGTGTTTCAACTGATCGTCGCATCAATGATTTTATTAGGTAATCGGCAGTATTTGTATAGAATAAAGTTTTATAACATTTTATTGCAAAATCTGAATAATATGGTTAATAATATCATAATTAGTATAAGCGCGTGATTCTTACATAAGTTTTCTGAAATACCACAAATTGTTAGCTTTTGGTTTGATTGTTATAATCTTATTAGATGTAGATTATATTATTTTTATGGAATATTTTAACAATTAAATAAACAACAAAAACAAAGAGAGAAACGCTTTTAAGCAACCGCAATAATTATATAATTTGTATATTATATAAAAACATAATTTAATGGAGTAATAATTTTATTAAGAATCAGATAAAAATTTTTTAAATAATTATTCATGACAGAGTTTGCAAATGCTTCATTAAATAACTCCGGATTATTACAAAGCAACTTTGTATCTTTGCATAGCAATAAAAGTATATTTATAGATTTATAATATTTACAAATTTGCACAGAATTTTTATAGTTATATACTAAATAAAATTATAACAATGCTAAAAATAACTTGTATGTTAAATGTTTGAGATAATTGATATAAGAATAATACTCGTCATAATTATGATATTATTAATCTTTGTTTAGATTTAGATGAAATCTTACAAAATTAGCAATAGAATCTTACAAAATTTTATCTTATACAATTATAAACAATGGCCAATTAAAAAAATTTATTTGATTCTCAAATTTATTACGCAATGTTTTTCTTTCATTACAATAAACAAATTCACCATATTTTTTATAGCCCTTTAAAGTTATTAACTATAAAAAATATACATTTAACGCTTTTCAATGTTCTCCTTCTCTCTCTCTCTCTCTCTCTCTCTCTTTCTCTTTCTCTTTCTCTCTTTGTCTATTTACGATTAACATATTTAGGATATCAAGGCAATTGTCAGTTTTACCCAGATAGCAAAATTTGTGCATTCTGAGCTTATATTTTACTCATATTTCTTACAATCATGATAACAAAAATAGGTACATGTCATATAATATAACATTTGTTACATCATAGTTATATTCTATATACATAGAATTGTTGCTAATTATATATAAAGTTATAATATGAGTTATAATATATAAATTATAATATAAGCTATGATGTATGTTCTACATATCTACGAGACAGGCTAGTCAGATATACATAGCACAAGCGATTAGTGTAAAAATGATGTGTATGCTACATATCTACGAGACAGATTAAACAAATCAAGTACTTTTATAAAAGTGATAAATGTTCGTTCTTTTAAAATAGACCTAATACGCGAGACCGGCAATTTATGAAGTACCAAGCGCCGTTAGGCTTAATCTTCTCGAGAAGATTCAAGAAACACATCATTTTACCGCCTACTCGCTCCTTCAAATTAATATATGATAGAATAACAAAATAAATTTTCTTGTTCAAAGAGAAGGCAGGAAACTATCATATGTGTCTGTACTTTGAGAAAGAATATTAAAATTTCAAAGAATTTTATTTATTAATTATAATTGTGTAGAAAACTTTATACAATTTCGTTATTCAAAAATTGCCTTTTCTAAATTTTTTTCAAGAAAATGTATTTATATTCTTACCGGATTTTATCAAAGCATCCGTTTTTATTTTATGCATTTATCAATATTTATTTAATGCAATATTTATTAATATTCATGTCATTTAATCTCGGCGATTAGATTCTTTCTCGCTAGATTAAATAAGATAAGCAAAAAATGATGGTAAATTCTGCAACATCCCATTACATCTCGTCGCTCGTTATTCTTGTATATCCTAAAACAAATAGTTTCTCGAAGATTACAACTCTCGGCCAGTTAATCGGTGTGGCGTTAATACATGCGAGGCCATTATCGATGTCCAGAGCAATACTTGGCAAATGTATCAGCGTGTTTTTCCCCCGATGATGACCGCTCGTCTTTCTGGCACGGAAATAAGACGCAACGAGGAGAGCAGAAAGTAATCGCGTTGATTTAAGTTAAATCGCGCTCGATCAATATTCCGAACAGGTGACGTCCTTCCTTATGTTTACCTCGTCGTGATGCGAAGGTAACTAACGTCTGTTGGGATACGTCTTCGCGTGTCTACCCAGGATCTCACTGGGCGTTAGGTTGGCATGTTAGCGGTGTCGTGGGTAATGACAGGCGCGGTGAACATTATGCTAAGTGCGAGAGACCCAGGTTCTTTTCGTTCTCTTGGATCTTTTTGCCATCTCTTCCTCTTTTTTTTTTCTTTCCCTTTTCGCTCGTTGCCCTCCTTCCCGCCAATCATCAACGGGCACGACGGTGATTAAGGTTCTTTTCCTCTTTCACCCCTGTCGCTACTTATAGTTTTCAATAAAGAAGCACGCGACTCGCCGCATCGTAGAAATAATTTCCTCGAAGTCGTTTCGCCTCGTTCCCGACTTAAATTGATAGCAACGGCGATAGGCATGAACGTTGAGAACTCGCGCGCGAAAACAGGCGCCGGCTGCCGATTTTTGTGTAGATGGGTGTTAAACGGAGGCGTCAGCGTGCGAGAGAAGAAAATGCGGTAGACCTTGAAGTGCTACGCTTTTTCTCCGCTCAGTTCTATACGGCCAGCAGACGATACGCGAGATAAAGTAAGACGATTTTACGATATCAAGAGCATCTAGATTTAAAATGATCTAAAAATTGTAAAAAAGTTTATCTCTGTATAAAATAATAATAAAAACTTCCAGAAGTTATTATGGATTTGTGATGATCAAACGATTTGATCAAATATATTTTTATTTGCCTATATAATATTAAGAATTTATCAATTTATTCAAAATTTATTGCATTCATACATAATATAATAATTGAAGATATATTACAAAAATCAGCATTCATATAAATGTGAACACTGATAATATTTGAGCAATGACGTAGTCTGATAAAAGGTAGTTGTCTTAATAAAGAGATTATTTCAGAAAACAATTTATTTAAAAGAACGATAACTATTTTTTCAAATACTTCCTATATATCAGGAATAAATAATATCTGTAAAAAAAAATCTGATGTAGCTATTTTTCTATTTGTCTCTAAAAAAGATAATTTTTGTAAATATTCTCCATAAATTATTAATTTCGAACTCTTACGCGTGTGCACAAATTATACATATATAAAATCACACGTAGATTTATATCGTTAATAATTCGATAAGTACTTAATATCAATTTTATTTTTTCTGTAATAAACTATCACTCTTCACACTTTCTTACATTTGCCATGCAACACCATTACCAACACTTGTAATCTGAGGCTATAATATAAATTCGTAAAGTCCAATTTGAATAACGAGCTGCTTGAAATGTTTGGCGTAGGCGATAATTCGGGTTAATAAATCGTGCGTAAAATATGTGCGTGTGTGCATTCAAACCTTGTATTCACAAACGCATTTACACATGTGTAAAATCAATATTATCACAGAATATCTGGACAAGATCTGGAAATAATATCCCATTCTCTTTACGATCAATGCTATTTTCATTGAGTTACTGAATGTCATCATTGTGAATCGCATGCTAAGGGTTGAATATAAGCGCCCCTGTGGCCTAATGGATAAGGCATCGGTCTCCTAAACCGGGGATATCGAAAAGTATCTCTCTTTCTCTCTTATAAAATTCAAAAAAGTTTTATATTTTTTAAACAGATATTTTAAAAATATTTTTTAATAGAGAGTATTATATATATTTATATAATAAAAGTAACTAAAGAGTAATAATATTCTTTGATTTTTAATTGATATGAATTTCAAAAAAAATATCTGGACAAGATCTGGAAATAATATCCCATTCTCTTTACGATCAATGCTATTTTCATTGAGTTACTAAATGTCATCATTGTGAATCGCATGCTAAGGGTTGAATATAAGCGCCCCTGTGGCCTAATGGATAAGGCATCGGTCTCCTAAACCGGGGATTGTGGGTTCGAGTCCCACCAGGGGTAAAGGTTAATTTTTTTATATTTAACCATCCTTAAACCAAGAATGTTCCATTAATAACACTAATATCTTCCGTTGTTTCATTTGTAAAATATTATATGTACTGAACACCGTAGCAGAACAACATTTAAATTAATTTATCTCTGTATTTATAAAAAAACGAAGAAGCATATACATGTCTACGTGTGTATGTAATTTATAAAATTTTCATAAATAATATATTAAAATATACATCCTCGTATACGCGATAATGTAACGATGCAGAATATTAGTTTGTTATACACCCCTCAAAAAAAAAAAAAGTTTGAGATTATTCCAAAGATTAGAAAAATCTAATGCGTTATAAGACTATAGTGTCAATCGAAATCTGATAAGACTTGCTTGTCCTCCTTTTGATGGACGTGAATCGATTTCCGCGTATCTTTCGTATATCTGTCGCAAGGATTCGAGGAAGAGAGAGTCCATCTAACGATGAACATCTATCTAATGATTACGGTTTATTGCTTCTGCTTGAAATATTTAAATCAAATAGCCGCATAAACGTAGGACCGGGTGGTCCGAATGATTCTAATGCGAAGAACATCCTGCTCGGGTTAATCGGTCACGAAAACATTTTGAAGGGTTGTTCGTGGACTTGACTTTCGGCCTCGCGATAAAATCGATCCTTCCAATTCACAGAAGAGGGTAGTAGTTATATTATCGGTTCTGAAGAGATCTCAATGTCCGAAGAGACTTGTAGTGGTCTACTTTATTGGATATTCGATGAAGATCGGTAGGAATTTCCCTTCCTCAATATATGCCACAGATAAAATGCCATGTCTAATTCTAAATTTAATATATTCCTTGTTTAAATAAAATTAAGAAACGTATCTAAGAAATATATCTCGTGTTTAATTCGAATAATGATACCGACATTTATCTATAATTTTATAAACTGTAACTGTTCTTCTAATATCACTTTATAAGTAAAATTAATTTATCTCTATATTTATAAAAAAAATTACAAAAAAGCATATATTTTCTATATGTCTACGCGTGTATGTTATTATAAAATTTTTATTAAACTTATATATTTATTATTATATTTATTCCACTAAA
>NW_021852364.1:184615-187348 GCF_003651465.1 Formica exsecta
AAATATATTATATTATATAATAAATATATAAGATTATTCTTTAAATTCTGTTACATTATTCAAGGATATAATAAATACAATAAATATAATACATATATAATAAATATATTATATTATATAATAAATATATAAGATTATTCTTTAAATTCTGTTACATTATTCAAGGATAACGGAAACATAGAATAATCTTTCCATTTTCTTCATCCTTGTTCTTCCATCGTGTAAATTATCGCTTATATTATTCCTATGCAAATCGCGCGGACACGTCCTAGTTTTGTCGCGTTTGGCACTGATACACGAGGGAATTATCGTTCGTCCCTCGTTTATCTCTGACGCACGTTTATCGCAATCGTTTTCTCTATTTCCGGAATCATGTTAAGGCGCTACCCGCGTCGATAGCGGAGATCGCTCGTCTCTCTCATCTGCACGAGAGAGGTGCGCGTCGAATCTCCGATCCGACACGGAGGCACGCCGAAGAAGAAAATAAACGGCACGGTCTCGAATCTCGTGCGAATAACGCGATAACGATTGCCGGGTTCGCGCGATACCACAAGAAGAAGGTGGGTCACGTGATTTGTGGTCGTGCGAGAGAGGATCTCGTCGTAGGGGAGAGACGTCGTTGGGACGTCGTTTATGTGTTGCATACTGATGCACTAGTGTGTGCATTCGGTGCAGTCAGATCCGTATCTGCGTACAGGCTATGTACTACAAGTCTGGTTGTGCCAAGCGGATCGGACACACCATTGATTTTTTAGGGGAAATAAACCTGTTTCTTGTCCTAGGCAGGGACATTTTCTCCGGCAATTCGGCAAGCCCTATCTTCCCACGTTGATGAACGCATTAAAATGTCAAACATGTATCCGATATTATCAAAATATAAAATAATTCATAACATATAAAATGTTATGGGATGAATTTCTACTTAAATCTGAGAAAAAATTCTTAATAAAATATTAATCTTAATAGAATTTAATTATATTTTATAATATATATTAAATTAAAACTAAAATTACAAAAATCCTTTTAAGATGAAGTTTTTTTATTTAAAATTAGAAATAAAAAAGTTTTTTATCATTCAACTTTTATTTATAAAATCTTAATTTAAAGATGTATAAAAATAGATAAATACAAATATAAATAAAAAACGAAGAGAAAATAAAAATAACAATTTATATCCAAAATCGTTTATGTTTATGCAAATAAAATTTCTAAATTATTGTATTAATATAATATGAGATTCAATATAATTATATCTTTTATAATATAAATCATTATTTAGAGTATTTTTTTTTTTTTTTGATATGTTGTAAAGTTTAAAATTTTCAGAATATAGAGAGGTGTGTTATCTCGTATTCCGAATGTAGAAAAATTTTACCATCATCCGGGAGCGTTGCCAGGTTGCGTGTTACGTGCGAACTACCCTGAAATTATCGCGCTGCGCTCTGTGATTAACTGATTCGGCATTTTTCTCGTGGCCGCGTGTTTCGCCCACGTCCCTTTCAACCTTTGAACCAGTCCTAACCGCCCATGCTCAAAATGATTGACAGTAAACGAATTATCGGGTTCTCTTACGAAATATGAATACGATAAAGGCTGAAGAATTTATTTCCTTCCCATATCGTTAATCTCTTTTGTCTTTCGATATAGAGTATAATTAAACAATAGTAAAAAAAGATCAGAAAGCAGCATATAATTGAGATATTGCGTATAAAACATAACTGGAAGAATTTATAATTTTTATTAATACTGCAAAGCGTAAAATTCTAATTTTTTAAATCTTTTAAATCTGTTTAATAAATTATTAAAAAATACGTTGCAAATTTTGAAAACAAAATTCATATAATTAAAATTTAAAAATCTTATCTGCAATATCAAATTATAATAACAGGAAATATATTCATTATAATATATTCATTGCACAAACGATTCGTTGATATGAGATTTGCATAACACAAATATTGGCAGTGGAGATTTTACAAAATCTATGATTATCTTAACAGGCCGCTTTTCATACATAATCCTAAAACGAGGCCCTCAACGATCGCCAAAATTATTATTTATTACTTGCTGCACTGCGCACTTAGCGACCATCGTATATATGTGTAAACCAAAAATGATAAAAAAAGAATGAACGGGAGAAGAGGGAGATTCTCGCCTGGCCGGCGGCGGTTCTTAAATCATAATCCCCTCAAAATATTCAATTACACCGGCATTGTTTAGTCGTTGATGCATAGCGCGGTAACACGCGACGTGCACCGGCTCCACCTTTGCACGCATCCACTTACGTGGGATACAAAGCATGTGTGATAGCCGTCGATGTGTGTGCGTGATGCACGGGATACCCACACCCGGTGGAACATCGCCCACACTGCTATTGGTCCATTAGCCAAATAATGAGTACCTAACGCGCCACGTCCCACGCGCTAACGCTAATTTCACGGTGGTTTAGGAAGCGTTAATTAATTTAGACAAATCACCGTGCACGTTCATTAGCATTAATTCATCGCCATGATGATGGTCGACGTGGGTTACGTTGTAGCGTGCGATTCGACGTGTCTTCCACGAGACTCGTCGTCGATGCGGTAGGTATCGATGTATCGCAAGGAGATAGCCTGCCACGTGAGAAGACAATAGCATATTTCGTTTATATATTTTGTATATTGTTTATCGCAGCTAAATATCGATCATAGTATAAAATTATATATAAAAAAAAAAACGAAACGTTTTTAAAAA
>NW_021852364.1:188074-221718 GCF_003651465.1 Formica exsecta
AATAAATATATAATAAATAAAAATAATTAAAAATCGAAATATAATAAAATATATAACGACGAATTTATTAATATTCTAAAATTTTATATAATGCAAAGAGTAAAATTAATAAGTGAGATTTTATCAAAGAAACGTAGAAAAAAGAATTATCAACTTTTATACAATTAGAAGTCATGTATTTTTTCGGCTATAATTTTCACCGAGAAAAAAAACCGCTGTTTCTGCACATAAGCTGAATGTATGTATTTTTCACAGACATATCTGAACACGTCTCAATTGAAAATGTCTTTGATTAACGCACTGCTGCAGGTAGCTTGACGCGCGATGTGCGCGAATTGATTATAAACGTGAAAAACGATCGAACATATAAAGTCCATTCACGCCCACGTCGACGTCTACCCACGCGACTGATACTATCATGCTAATCAGACCACATTCACGTGTCACCGTGTCGGCGTCCTTATCCCATACCTTATCGCCAGATTATCATTTAGTATCGCATTGTGCACGCTCGAAGGCGATAGCAAAATGTTTTAACCGAACTGTTCGCAACGAGTGAACTTGTAAAAGTGCAAAAATTTATTTTCCATTTACAAATTGCAAACAATCATATCAGAAAAATCAGAAAGAAGAATTAACGAAGTGAGCGTTGATTAAAACGAAAAAGAAAATATAAATAATCGACATTTAATATACCATACATTTTTTTTTAAGTATACATATAAAGTTACAGTGTGTATAATTCTAAATTAAATCTTAATTCTCCAAAAAATTTAAAAAAAAAAATAATAAATCATAGGAATTGGATTTATAAGCAATTTTCACATCTTTATAAAAATTTTATTTATCTCATAAACGTAATCTAAATTTTTTTCTAGATGATGTTATGACTGAAAGCTCTCCACATTAATTATCCTTCCTGCTCTCGACTTCCCTCAAGGGATCGACAAGCTGAATAGTATCGGATAGCATCATATTGGACGCAACATGTGCACACACGTGCGAGTCCTGACGATTTTTCGAGGTCCTTAATCGTGTAGTGTCGAAACTCCGATCTGATTTATCGTTTATCGTTGATAATACCTGTACACCGAAGGTGTATGCCGCCGATCGATCACTCTTTCGCGTTGGAATTATTCGAGGTACATGAACGACGGTGTTGCCGCGCATGTCAGAAGGGAGAAAGATTGCATAAATATGTACATAAACATTGATATGAATAATGGCGCGTAACTTTTACAGAGCAATCTAAAAAATGAGTGTGTAATGGATGCTTATAAGGCAAAGATGAATCGCTCATATAAATACATGCATTAGTTTATTTTAAAAGAACGACATTATCATTTTGAAAATTTATTTATAGCTTTAGGATAAAAAAATCGGCACCTTTAATAGTGAATAAATTTAAAGACTCATATTTTATGCTTAATGTTAAATTTAATTATTAATTTCTTATATTTGGAATTTTTTTAAAACATAAATTGTTCTTAAATTATTTAAAAAATTAATAAATTAAAAAAGTGGCGATAATCTCTTTAAATATTCTATAAGTCAAATCATATAATTCACGTTTTTTAAAAGAATAAAACATACATTATTTATATTTTAATAAATAAGTCCAATGATCCAATTAGTGTAAGGTGCATCGATCATAAAAAAGGTTGATCCAATTACGGACTAATATTCGAACATGTAAATTTTTTTCATTAGAAAAAAGAACATTTCTGATCGGACTCATGCTATATGCTCTGATCTTCCCACACATATGTCCTGCAGAAGTCCCCCTATAATGAATCTTAATCCAAAAAGACTCGTGGATATTGTCAATAGGTGCATCTTGATGGAAGGTAATAGTAGAAGAAGGTCAGGTCCATTAGTTACCGCAAACCGCTCGTCAAACAAGCCCCTGCATACGTAATGCGCGGTGATAACGTCGTGCCGTATCTCATAATAATGCGTGATGTATTGAGCGACATATTTTTTTCACTTTTCGTATCCGATAGAGAACTTCTATTTCCTGATAGAAAATTTTAATAATTCGCTTTGAATTATGTACGTTAAATTGCACTATGAAATATGCGTTTCGGTTGACCATTGTTTTAATTTTCCAATTTAACTGAAAAAATATTTTATTAAATACATTTTATTTTTCAATGTATTATTTTTAAATTTTACGCTCTCGTTATTAATAAATTATATGGTTCGATAATATTAATACAGAAATTTTAGAATGTTAATATAAAATTTAGAATAGAATAATCATCGCAAATGGTTATTTAATACTATTTTTAATTCAGATTTAACTAACAATAAATAAATGTTATATTTAGTAAATTAAAAAAATTTTATGCGCTAAAGATATAAACAAATGCAACGGTTAACGTATTCATATTAATATCTTGCTCCACTATTTCGTATGATACTTCACATGCCTAACAAATGTACGATGATACAGTGTATACATCCGCATTTCTAATGCCAATCTTCTTTTTACAATTTACATTGCATCAGCCTACGCACTTAAATAAAGGTAACAGAAACGATGGGGATATCGTAGTCGAAGCTTATTTCTGCTAGATCAACTGGTTTCGTAAATATATAACGTGGGGTGTAGCCAGTGTACTTTATCACTACGTACATATACATTTATGTACACATGATTCCAATCGCGTGTTAGTAAAGTACGTAGATAGCAACGATGTTATACTCTATAAATGTCCTCAAATAAATCATATAGCGAGATGTAATAGGTCAGACTATCTGGCAAATTAAAATTTGATTTAAATTTGAATTAAAAAATGAAATTTAATAGATTTAATTTAATAGATATTATTTTAACTTGCTATAAATTTTTACGAAATATTTCGTTCAATAAGAAATATGTAATCAGTCTTTAAGGCATATTCTTTTTCTCTTTCATAAAATATTTTATTATATATTTTAATATAAAGAAACGTAAAACTGTAAAAATTATAAATTAGATGTATATTAAGTTATTTTTTGCTACAAATAAATAATATAAATTTGTTTCTACAATTAAATTAAACTAATACAAAACCGTATTAATAGTAAAAAAACAATCTTAAGTTTACTTACAATTAGAACTCATTATTATAAAATTTGCCATTTATATTATTCATCATTATTTTATTTATAAAAAATTATTTAATTTGTGTGAAATAATGTTGTAAATATTGAATTATATATCGATATCATTTAGATGAAATTAATTCAAGTTACTGTTATGTCTACGTGATTTCCACGTATCGTTATTTGTTATAAGTTTTAATGACTTTATATCGCGAGGTAATTGGCCGCGAGAAATAATTTAGATATCTCGCATGAATTGTGTGCGAATGTGGAACAATTCACGTAGCAAGATACTCTGGCGGTCCTGCGGACGGCCTATTCTCGCCGAATTCTTGGCAACGATGCGGTCAAAGAATATCTTTGAGATTCTCGTACAAGTCAGCGAGATGACGGGACACGTTTGAGTGTATCATAAATTTGATTATCGTATACCACGAAAGTGTATCCGTGCGTGAACATTTATTACGTTTCGTATTCGTGAACAAAAAAAGATACCGACTCTATATATCGCAATTTCCTAATTAGATTAAAAAGAAACGAGTCGCAAACGAGATGAGGAATTGTTTAAAATATTATAAATTATTATTTACTATTAAATTTATAATTAAAATTTAAAAATCTTATCTGCAATATCAAATTATAATAACAGGAAATATATTCATTATAATATATTCATTGCACAAACGATTCGTTGATATGAGATTTGCATAACACAAATATTGGCAGTGGAGATTTTACAAAATCTATGATTATCTTAACAGGCCGCTTTTCATACATAATCCTAAAACGAGGCCCTCAACGATCGCCAAAATTATTATTTATTACTTGCTGCACTGCGCACTTAGCGACCATCGTATATATGTGTAAACCAAAAATGATAAAAAAAGAATGAACGGGAGAAGAGGGAGATTCTCGCCTGGCCGGCGGCGGTTCTTAAATCATAATCCCCTCAAAATATTCAATTACACCGGCATTGTTTAGTCGTTGATGCATAGCGCGGTAACACGCGACGTGCACCGGCTCCACCTTTGCACGCATCCACTTACGTGGGATACAAAGCATGTGTGATAGCCGTCGATGTGTGTGCGTGATGCACGGGATACCCACACCCGGTGGAACATCGCCCACACTGCTATTGGTCCATTAGCCAAATAATGAGTACCTAACGCGCCACGTCCCACGCGCTAACGCTAATTTCACGGTGGTTTAGGAAGCGTTAATTAATTTAGACAAATCACCGTGCACGTTCATTAGCATTAATTCATCGCCATGATGATGGTCGACGTGGGTTACGTTGTAGCGTGCGATTCGACGTGTCTTCCACGAGACTCGTCGTCGATGCGGTAGGTATCGATGTATCGCAAGGAGATAGCCTGCCACGTGAGAAGACAATAGCATATTTCGTTTATATATTTTGTATATTGTTTATCGCAGCTAAATATCGATCATAGTATAAAATTATATATAAAAAAAAAAACGAAACGTTTTTAAAAATTTCTAGAAGTTCAAGAAATGTAGAAATAAAATATAATTATTTTTTATTTAATTTTGAAAACTTTTATTTACTAAATTTTCACATACTAAACATTTATATTTTTTGAAATTTTATAGCATTTAAAATATAATATCGAATTCACACATCTAGAAGAATATAGTATATATACATATATTTAAACTAAAATAATTATAGAATGTATTAAAAACATATTAAAATTTGTAAAGAGTTAATTCTAATTTTAAATAATATTATGCCAAATACTTTGATAAAGATCTAGGATTAATGGTTATTGAAAGTATCACGATCAGTATATTACTATCTCCAAGAATTTGCAATTTTCTATGCTATTATCTCAAGCATAAAATGCTTTATATGTTCGCAATGGCAGGCGTCCAAAAGGTCGGTCAACACTATTATTATTACAGGATAAGCTAAGTACAGTTATAGCGCAGTTAGTTTCAGCTTAAAGATTTATAATATCTGAATACAAGTGTGAAAAATGTTATATCTCAAATATCCATTAAGATAATAATATATATACAAACTTAAACATATTTCTTGTTATCAAATCCAAATTATTAAAATATATAAAATATAGTCTTTAATTTTTATAATTATATTGTATTTTTTTACATATCTAATTCATAATATTTTTATAATCTGCAAAAAAGACCATAACGACATCCGATAACGACATTATGAGATTTGACTTCAATTTTAATCTTACCAAATTAAATTATACATTAATTAATTAAAAAATAATATTTAAAATCTATACCAAATTAAAAAAATATATTTGACTAATATTTTATAAAAAGTTATTTGCATGCTAATCATCCTAATATTAATTGTAAACGCGTAAAACTTTTGAAAAATATATCCCGTCAAATGGCCTCATAAATAACATGAAACTGCCAAAAATATTCAATCCAACTTTCCCATGATTCTCACGCGATAATTGATGGATACATGTGCTACAAGGTGCGGAAAGGAAGCAGTTTAGAGATACATACATTGCATCCTTAAATTAGGGTGTCTCGTAGTAAAGGACCGTGTGCATCTGCATTTGCGGACACAGCTTGTAGACACAAACTGTGACGCAAAACGTCAGTCATTTATCTATCTCGTTTTATAAGGCAAAGAATGTTCCTATAGAAAAAATGCATCCGGCATGTTCTCGAAAATGTCGCATGATCGATGAAACACGTATGTTAACGTCTAACTTGTGAGTATAAATGATACAGTGATTAAGAGATTTCCCGTTGAAAAACGTTTCAAAGTATTAACGGTAATCCGTGATTGATGGCTCGACATTAGAGACTGTGATGTGTACCATATTTTTAAGATTAATTAAAAGTTGGAAAAAGTAATACGAACTGAGCAATAAATAATTATGAAAGTTTTATATAATATTGAAATCACGAAATTAATAGAAATCAGTAGGTATTATTTAGAGTGATTCTTTATTATTTATAAATTATTTATAAATTAATATTTCATATAAAAAAAAATATTGCAATTAATTTTATTTAAAATATTTTAATTAAATTATTCAACTTATATCTAATTATACTACAAGAATCATAAAAAATTGTCGTGAATAAATATACAGGGTGTCTCCAATTTAAATGTCAAAACTTTAGGAGCGTGTAGGGGACCGATAAACTAAGACAAAAAGTCCTTTAGAGATTGGCTCGTTTTTGCTTCGTTTTGAAGAAAATCGCAAAAAATGAAACAAATAATTTTCACCAAAAAACTTAAAACAACACTAAAATTATTAGATTTATCAAAAAGTATTATAAAATAAAAATTGTAGAACATGGAATTAAGAAAAGAGAGTGAGTTAAAATTTTCCTGAGGTAAAATTAGAGGATTGTAGATAAATACGCGACAACGCGAAACTTTGTTTCTAATCTAATTTTACCTTAGGAGGATTTTAACTCACTCTCTTTTCTTAATTCCATATTCTACAATTTTTATTATTTTTTATATTCTGCAAGTTTTTTGATGAAAATTATTTGTTTCATTTTTTGCAATTTTTTTCAAAACAAAGCAAAAATGAGCAAATCTCTAAAGGACTTTTTGTCTTAGTTTATTGGTCCCCTACACGCTCCTAAAGTTTTGACATTTAAATTGGGGACACCCTGTATATAATACAATTAATTTAATAACATATTATTGTTTATTAACGCGAGATAGAAATTATTGGCTAAGATGCTAGTTATTTAATTTTTAATTTACTTTTCGAGAAACACATTTTTAGAAACATACGATAAATATTTTTATCATTCACATAAAAACTTAAAGCACTTTTCCTAAATATATATAGTTTTCTTTTAACGAGATGCTGTGTAAAAAGGAGTTATCTAAACGTAACTTTACGGTATAATCTTCCACGTCTACAGTCGACTTTTTGGGAGAATCCCGAAATTCTCAGGCCGTAATAGAGACGTTGAAAGATCAGGCCCGGTTAAACCGTAGTCATATCGACTGTGTGATCGTTCGGAGGGCGTGGCGCCGGTACACTTGAAGATCGTTTGACACAAAAGCTGATCCGCTTCCTCCGGGCCATGTTATTAACTTAACATACCTATACGTTCGGTCTTTCACGACCGAAGATCGACCGAGATCAATCGCGAGCACCTTCATCGCCGACGCGCCCAAAACTCCTTTTAAAACGCGCCGAAAAATCCGCTTTCTCTCTCTCTCTCTCTCTCTCTCTCTTACTTTCTCTTATTTTATTCGCCTGCTATGGGATTCACTATCATCAACGATGTCGAGGAATATTTTAAATAATTTGAAAATATATGCAAAGATGCTAGTACCAACATTTTAATAAAAGAAAAAAGAGAGAAAAAGAGAAAGATTCAGAATTATATATAAAAAATATATTTTCTTATTAAAAATATCTACTTATATGTAGCATAAATAAAATATGATATATATTTATACGTTAAGATTAAAAATTTATATGTTAAGTTTAAAAATTTTTATTTTTCGGAAAAGAAAAATAAAAATTTTTTAAACCTAAATCTTAATATTTGTTTTATTTGTTTTTCAATTGTTAGTCGGAGTACTATACAAATATAAATACTAGTGTAAATACGAGTCACGAAAAAAATTCGGTTTACTATTTATGTCATTCTATGTATATAAAAAAATGTAAACGCGCAATACAATTTTGAAATAATCGTTTGCAAATATCCCAAGTATGTATCGTTGAATATAATCAGTATATTTTCAAAAATATTTCATCATTTCAAATATTTAAAAAAAAAATCTGCAATGGATATGAAAAAATTAATTTGGTTTAATAAAAAATTTAATCGGATTGAAAATGCTGTGTTAATTTGTTTCCCTGCACGAGTCTTGTTCGCGAATTAAAAGAGACATTGTGAAAATATAGCAGTATAGACAAAGAGAGAAAGAGAAAATATTTCATTTCAAAATGTTTTTAAAATAACTATTTTTTCAATTATTTTATTAAAAGATAAAGTTAAATTAAATTTCTTATATTTTATTTTAAGATAAAATAAATGTATGTAAGTTCTTTGCATTTGATAAAAAAAAAAAAAAAAAACTCACCTCGAGCCAGACATATTAAAAGCGTAAGCCGTCTCGCCCGACGCTGGAGAGAATTCGTTCCACTACCAATCTCCTTTCCCTCATCGCCGAACCTCTAATTAACCGATAAGATCTTAGAAAATCGCGGGAGTCTTTTACGCGACTGTGGAGAAAAAGGGTTGTCGCGATAACGATAACAGCAGCGACAGTTCCCGCGTGTGCGCGCGTTGATGCGCGGCAACAATCCTCGCCGGTACCTGAAAAAAAAAAAAAAAACAGCACGGTTGAAACAGTGGCAAAAAAATAGATCTATTATTAATTACTACAATTATTGCTACAATAATTTGTCATTTTATTTCCAATAAAAAAACCAAATGATATTAAATAATTTTAATTGCAAATTAATAAAACACACAATACTATAATGGAGTATAGTAGTAAAATTATCTATATAATTTTTAATAAAGAGAAAAAAAGTAAATATTTATTATAAATCTGCCGACGTTGAAAAGATCAATGAATTAAATGCTTATTAAGCACCGCTCTCGTGCAACGTTTACTACATACATACGTTCATTCACGCGCACGTGGGTGTCCAGCTGTCCGGTCCACGTGACTGTCATGACTCGCCACTGTTTAGGCGCGAAGTTGAGCACAAAAATTGTCGTAATCGTTACCGACAGAGTCGATTGCATGTTCAACATATAATGGATAAGGCCTATATTTATATCAATCACATGCGTTGACTTACGTCTTAGATTCATGTTTACGATTTCTATCGACAACTTAACGACGATCTTAATGGCTAAGGCTCTTACCGCGTAACGATGACGTGAGATTTTAGACTAGCTCGGCTAGCCTGCAGCGTAATGTATACATCTATACATATATGTATATGTACGTACCTTGCGAGGTTTCAAAGCATGCACCACTTTCGGTCGTAGATACTGCTGCGCTAACAGGAACGTGACAGAAGCGATGACCAATAGCTCGGCGCCTTTCCGAAATCTCTTGAAGTCATTGTCAACACGCCGCGTTGCATACACTCGCGTGATATTGCGAAAATATCGTGCGTACGACGAAACCCGTCGCGACACGCAGGCTATCGTCGCCATTTTCAATATGGTCGACTGAGTCGACTGGCGCGTGCGCGTGCTCTCGTGACGTCAAAGCTTCTCTTACCAACTTATCTTCTACTACTCTACAACGGCCAGTGCTGCTGTCAGAAATTTTTGCGCCTGGAAATGCCTAGATTTAATGCCTAGATTTAATCTTTTTTTTTTTTTAATTAAATTTATGAGATGAAATACTTGGCACGGTTCTTCCCGCCAGGGAGTTTAATTACAATTTTTCACAGCGAGCCGTTTCATAATTTCTTACGATTAGTATAATTTTTTTAAGATTAATATAATTTTTTTTTATCGTGATACATGCATTGCGTCGTATCAATATAAAGCTCCTAACGTCATTTCATAGTTGGTAACAAAACGTCGACATCGCGAATGCGGGACAAATTTAAATCGCGACTAATTTAATTAATAAATAAGCCATAATTAGAATGATATTTTAATTTTCAACTGCATAGCGTATAAATACGACGTTTGTGTGAAACCATAATTTATTAAAACCTTTATTGTGTCCACGAATATACAAAGTTAGTCTCTAAAGATATCACGAGTATCGATCTACGCGCGCTATTCCCGCATTATTTTCCCGCCATAATCAACGTGAAACTGCCGACGTCACTCTGGTGTCGGTAACGAAACGTCGCGAGCGTGTGGCGGATCGATCCTGAATCGCGACGCTTTAAATTGGTAGGTAATCCATAATAGATATATTTTAATAATGTTTGGGAGTAGTATATAAATATACGGCGTGTGACGTATCATTGTTTATGCGCGGTCACACGTTGTTGTCATTCGCACGGTGACATTCTAATGGATCGGCAGCGACGCGACACGCTCCGTATGTTACGCATTAATTTTCGAGACGCGATTTTACAAGAGCGGGGAATTATAGGATTATTCTTTGATGAATAATTAATGAGTATAATTTCGCATAATTATTTAATTTGTACGATTAAATAAGTAGCTTATGAGTATATCGGGGCGACGACTTTTGTTTCGAAGGAAATATTTTGCGCGCTTTATTCGCTTGAAGTAGGTATCGACGTGAAGTCAATCGATGTAAACTACTGATGACGTCATTCCGGTGTCGGTAACGAAACGTTGCGAACGCGAGGCGGATCGATCCTGAATCGCGACGCTTTAAATTGGTGAGTAATCAATAATAAGTATTACATCTTAATAATTTTCGACTGCGTAATGTATATAAATTCGACCTGCGACGTAGCATTGTTTACGTGCGGTCACTTTGTTGTCATTCGCGCGGTGACAGTCGAGCAAGTAGATGAACGACACGACGTCGCATTAATTTTCGAGACGCGATCGCGGGTAATAGATAATAGTATCACGATCATGGTGTGCAAGTGATTAGTGTGTATCAATCCGCGTATTACCTAATTCGATTAAACGATTAAACGTATCGCGGCGATGGCTGTTTGTCGAGGAAAATAATATTTTGCTCCGCTATTTTCGCGCGCATGCGAGGTTAGTCTCTAGAGATATCGCGGACGACCGTGAAATACCACGAACTTTGCGCTTTTCCCGCGAGATTTTCCCGCTTTTCTCGGGTTATTTCTCGCCCTTAATTAAGTGCGCGTCGCCTGCCATTGAACTAGGAAATGCCGTGCAAAATCAATTATATTAATGTGTGATTAGCACGTGCGTGAACGTATTTGTTTTTGCGAGTGAGTGCTTAATTGTAATTAATTGTGTTTTCGCTAGTGAATGTCACGAAGGAGCGACAACGGTGAAATAAGAGAGGAGAAGAAAGCCCAAGGCGGCATCAGGCGATGGAACATGAACTATGCTGTGTAATTCGGTCACTGCGCAACGGACTGGTGAGTTTAAAATATTATTTATTCTAGTTATGAGATAATGGATTTGTGAAAATTATCATATATATGTATAAAATGTATTTATAAGATGACAAATATTAGAATCGAATCAAACAATTTATTAAAGTATTTTTCTGACAATTATTAATATCTAAAAGTTTGCATTTAAATTTGCAATGTTAATAAATGCAACAGTAAAATTTTATTTATTATTTGTTTCAATAAAGTACTTGATATTAGAAACCATTATTTATTTAAAAATAATTTTAAGAATAATAAAGATTATATTTGAAAAAATATTAAAAATTTTAATTAAGAATATAGAAATATTATTGATATATATACTTCACAAATCCATTATGCCTTAAAATGGACAGCTTAGGACAGATTGAGCTAAATATTTAATTGTGTGTGTTCTTTGTATTGAAAAGATAGAATTAGAACTGAAGTGGATTATACGGATGAAAAAACTAACTGTTCTCAAAATGTCCCCCCTTAGCTCCAATACACTTTCGGCATCGAGTAATGATTGATCTAGTCACTTTACAGATTTCCTCCTGATTCAACTTTAATCGATCAAAAGTCGTATGCGTATCTAACAATAAGTAACAAAAGCATTTTTTGTACGTTTGAAACTGGTTATATCAAAATCTATGAAACGTACAACAATCATTTTGATCTCATTTAAAAAATAATTTTATTTTCTACAACTTTTGTTTCGGTACTTTTTATTAAAAGACGCACATTTTCCATGATATTTGGAAAAATGTGTAAAATAATCACGATTTCAGAGGTTTTTGAGCGATAACTTCTTAAGAAAGCATTTTTCGACCCATGTTTATAGGAAATTTTTTGTTTAGAATTAAATTTCCTATAAGATCTCAAAGTCTGGCTGGAACGTTTGGGGCCACCCTGTATAGACAAAGAATCTTAATATGTGGGTATAAAATATCTTGTTTGTAATTGATTTATTTTACTTTGCAAAAGTATTTCAGAATATTATTTATCTAATATTATTTGTGAAAAGGATACAAATCGATGTTAATAATTTAGTTACGGAGAAAGCATAGAACACATTAAACATTTTTAAAACAATTTCTGGCTTTATAGATTAGTAATTTAATTCTGAAGAAAAAAATTTAATCCATTTTTTTTCAATCTATTTATTTATTGTCGCAGCGCGATTTTTCCTAATTAGTAATATTACTCGAAATATATAGGCAATAACTAAAGGATTGATGGCTCCTTCAAGTTAGAACTCGATCTGTCCTTCGCGAAATAACCCTTCGAGGCATACCGTAATCACGCATTAATTATGCTCGCGTTGCGTGTAACCACGTAAAATAAGTTCAGATAAGTGTGGTTTGCCGTGTAACAATCTCATTGCGAAAAAAATAAAGACCCAATTATTTTCTCCTTCCCCCCATTCTATTCGCTTCTTTATCTCATATTTTCATCTATTTTCCGTTTTTAATCGAACGGTCCCTCTACATCCACGACGGATAATCTGATATTCGTAGCATATGTGCAAGGAGAAATTATCTTCCGCGAATAACTCTATATTATCATTCTGTTCAATCATCCGCGGCGCTTTTAAATGGTTATGTTACGCATTCCAAAGAGAGAGAGAGAGAGAGAGAGGGAGAGAGAGAGAGAGCTTATGCCTTCACAGATGCTTCTTACTAAAGGCGAACAAAATTAGCAAAATTATAAACCAAATAGCATATGAGTTAGTCACACGAAAAATAACTTGACATCATTAAATTGCGAGTAATAAAATTAATACTAATTATTTACAGTCAATCTTATATATAAATATTTATTTAAAAATATTATTTAGTAGAATATATAATATATCGAGTTTTATATGTGTATATATATATAAATATACTCAAATTTTTTACAAATAATTCTTTATATTTATGAAAGAAAATACATATTTGGCTATCATTTTATTTGTGCCACAATATTGACAAATAAAAGTTTATATTTTTTGCAAATCACAATTTTTTAAAAATTTGCACACGTGGAAAAGATGTTTTTAAATTTATTGATACGTTTGATTTGATGACGAAATTTATAATGTTTGAAGTAGAAATACGGTTTTATAAGATTTGATATCAGATTTATAATAAAAAATAATGCGAGACTAATTTTTGGTTGACAAGGGTTAACTGAACTGACTCACAAATCGTCGACGTGACACGTTCGCGTGTTCCTTGTACCGTTGAAAAGATAGGAATAGAACTGAAGAGGGTCGTGTAGACGAAGGATGTTATGTAACGAGACGCTTCTTCACCCACGTCCCGACACCGCGTGACGCAACGCGAAAAGAGTTTGTTCGAATGGCGCGTGTGCTAAAATTACGCGGGCTAATATACGCACCGGTGTTACGTTCTTAATGCGTATCGACTGCCGTTGAGCCTTTCTTGGATTCCTTATCTATCTTAAGCAATACATTTTTTAGCAAATTTTTCTCTAACGATAAGTTATATAATAAAAAGAATATAACAGTTAATATATATAATTTATAACAGTATTATATATATTAGAGATGTATTTCTTTCATATATTTAAAATCTAAAGTCTAAATAAAAATTTAAAAAAATATGTTTTAAAATATTTTTGGAATACATACATATATACGTATACATATATCCAAAATCTAAAATAAAAAAACATTTTATATAATCAGAATTAAATATGTCATAAAATTTTCAATTAATATCAAAAGTTTTATTATATACATTTGCTTAGTCAATTGTAGTCATTGAAAAAAGAAAATAATTTTTACTCCGAGAATCCAAGAATGTTCATGATTCGCGGATTAAGGAAATACCCGGAAAGTGCAGCAAGCTCGCTTGGACAGGCGGATAAAAATTCACTTGACTTCATGCCGCAGCTGCCTCGTCGAGTGAAATAACCGGCAATACGAGCATGCACCGAGGCTGCAACCGTCTCGCGTACCATGAGTGCATCGGAGTGCACAACGGGTTTACCGGAGGCAAACCAGCGGTAGACTTCTTGCTGTCGCAAGCGAAATGTTACATTTTCCGAAAGACGTGTCACAAGTCAAAGAAAGTAAAATATCTTTTTTAGAGAGAAGTAGAATTCGACTTTTACTAGAACCTCCCAATAAAACTGAATATCAATTCGTATATCTTTGCAAATTTTATATTTTATGGTATATTTATTATTATTATTAGGAGTTCTTTCTATAATCTAATATATTTATTTTTGAAAATTATATAAAGGATTCAAATTTTTGGGGATAAGATCGGTTTTGAATTTAATTATAATTTTATACTTCTTTGATATTATATAGACGTCAGGATAAAAATTGAGCACAAGATAATCGCCTCAAGATATTTTAAAATTATAGATTCCTTTACATATAATTTGCACTAAGATGCTTTATCAGTGCGTTGGTATCTTCGTTAATGAATTGAATAATCAAACCCGATATATAGTTTATCGATAAGTATAAAGGTTACAGCGAATAGAAAATTCTTAATGATAGCAATGATATTGATAACAACTATGGAAGTATCGAGAGATATCGTTGATATGTACCTAATAAGCTTTGATAAAGCAAAGCAGTCTCATATACTTGTCTTTAAAGTTTAATACGGATATAAGAGTAGCTTAAAGCTAGAAATGTTCGGAACATGCGGGGTAGAGTCGATTATGATAAATATCTGTGATAATGAGCAAATCGTAGCAATTTTACGCGTAAAACGCGTGCAAAATGTTTAATCACAACCTGTTTGACTCGAAAAGCGGGGAATTTTATGCATTAACACGCTTTATATCACTATACATTATGATGGAAGTTAAAATCATTTAAGTGCATGTGATTTAGAAAGTATAGGAGTTATTTTAATATTTTTAGTCTACTGTAAACGATCTCGCGATAAAATGTGTAACATTAAAAAAATAATAAACATATAAACAAAATATTGTCTTGAATTTTGTAGCAAATTATAAATTGTCTAACACACAGTGGACTATATTAAGATTTTTGATAGAGATATGAAAATATAAAAAAAGTTATTTTAAAAAAGGTATTACTATTCGCTACACATGGATAAAATATATTAATATTCATATATTTTAATATTAATATTAAATGTATGTGTGTACCAATATTAATATTTTACCATGTATTGTTTTATTGCAAAAATAACGAAAAATACAAATAGACTAATAGACGAGCAAGCAATTTTGGTATTTAGATTTTAGATAATTTTTATTATTCAAAAAATTACATTTTTAACTTAATTTGTTTTTTTTAATTAGCTTCTAAAATTTTCTTTGACCCAGACCGTTTTCAGGCAAAACTGTATTAAATTACGTAATTGGCAAGGATAGCAAATGCGGCTAAAATCGAAAAATCTATGAGTCTGATTATAAAATCAATTATTATTCGAGTCGAGAGTTTAAGGCGGAAGGTATTCATCGAAGAATGTTAATTATAAATTAAAAAACGCTTTTAAACGCAGGCCAAAGATTAGAGTTACAGTTATATTAATAGAGAAGATTATGATCATAATCACACGATCCATAATCACAAACGATTAAGTATCATGAAAAATCGACAATATTCGAAATAACACACAATGTATACTGAATAATTTTACAAAATACTATAAATGATTCTGACACATTTTTTTCCAGCCTTGCAAACATTTTGAAATTATGAAAAGTTGCATTTAATAGGTGTGCTTATATACACATATATACATCTATTAAATTATCTATTAATTATTTTTTAGAATATTTACAATTTCCGACAACAATTAGGATAGAATTCTATCTATAATTTTATGTTGTATGATACAGAAAATATATTTGAAAGAATAAAATACAATACAAAATATATATCACATACAAAATATGCGACTTGTAAAATTATTAATAGATACTTGTCTTGAATTTTCTCGTGAATTATAAATAATTTAAAGTAGGTTTAATATAATATTTCTCTGTCAACATATTTATATAATAAATATTTGAAAGATAAATTTTTGCAAATATTAAAATTTATAACTTTTTATGTAAATTATATGAAATATTTTTAGGCTCAGAATTTTTATGTGCAGAGCTAAAATATAGCATGGCAAGTTTAATTTCGGTAAAATTTAATGTTCTAAAAAACGGTGGTAACATTTTTACGCGGAAAATACGATTATTAAAAGACAATTGTTTGAAGGGCACAGGAATTACGTAAATACAGGGTAGCGGACAATGCACCGCAATCTACGTACTTTTCCCGTTCACAGAGCGACTTTTATGCTTTATCGTAGCATCGATCATTAATTATAGTACAGGACAACAATGGGAGGAGAGGCAGACAACAAAGGAGGGTGTGAGTGCCACTCCATATTCTTACATGCTTCCATATTTCTGCGTGCTTGCAAGCCACACATGTATACGGGCTTAATAGTTTCCGGCGTGTGTTTTATGCTTATTTACGTCACGAAAACGCCGATAAGCCACTTATTTTACATTAAGAGCAAAGCTCGTAATAATTACTGTGTTGTAATAACAAAAATATTTATATATATCATGTCCATGCCATCCAGCAAGCACGAATTAAGTAGCATATCGCACGTAATTTTTCCGCGAGGAATTTTATGACGGTTTAAAATGCTTTGGACAGGATTTGCATTTTGATAAGTTTATAATATACATACATTCTACATTATGTGTACTTACCCGTCAGTGTTTCGCGAACTCTTGTACCAAACATTTCATTGTCAATCTCGCGCATTATAAATTTACATTCATAAATAAATTAATCAGAAGATTAAGATATATTAAGATTTTATTCAAATGGAATTCAATGTAAAAGATTTTTGAATAGAACAACATATAATGATATTAATTATTTGATCGAGATTAACATAAACCGCGAGAGATTAAAATAAGTCACGGATATAATAGAAAGCAAAGAAGATTATAATTGCTTATTGTTAGATAAATATATAACTGCCTCTAATATTTTTAAATGTGTTATTATAGAAAATATTAATAAATATTAATAGATAAATATTATAGAAAATATTTTTGAACGTATTATTATAGAAAATATTAATATAATCTTGTTTCAAACAAAAATGGTGTGGAATTATTTTATATCTAGGAATGTGTGTAATTATTATACACACGATGAGGTATACATCAAGATTTAATAATAAATAACGCATCGTTTATATATTCAATAATATTTCTTTTATTACTTCTAAAAATTATATGGCGACGGTATGGTGGGGTTCTGCATCCAAGAAGTGAGAGAGAAAATGAGCAAGGGGTGCGCATTTGCGAGAATTGCTCGGATTTAGAATCAGAAATTTATTCTATCCGCTTGTTGATTATATTTCATTATTCGCTCCCGTCCCTTCTCTCTCCTTCCTCTTATCCTTTTTCGCGAAGATGACGATAAGAAATGTATCTCCCGGAAAATGGGATAAAAAAGAAAAGAGGTCGTGGATTTTTTAAAAATCTGAAAATGTCTATCACAAGGTAGTATTGAAAATTTATAGGATGTTTTGCTTAGAGAGGATAAATCGTTCTGGGACTGTAATATCTTAGGTATGTCGTCTGTTTTACATTAAGCATTCGCAGATGAAAAATTTCAATCGTCACGGTCTCTTTTATTAATTAAATACTCGTCTATAATCTTAATAGAGTGTTTCAGTCTATGAAAAAATTAAATATATATCTCAAAAAAAAAAAAAAAAAAGAAAAAAAAAGATTGGCAGTGCTAGACTGGTTCTGTTTCGATCTTTGAATCTGGAATTATGCCGATGATGCGCGGTCGTGCTTGCGTATCATTTTATTATTAATAATTAATTGCATTAATTATTTCACGTAATACGGTTCTTTAGAAATATAATTTAACTTACAATTAAATTCCTTTACCAAAAAAAAAAAAAAATATTTTATATATAAATTCCAAGTCAGTTTTTTTCTTCAATTTTTCATCTGCATGATGTAGGCTATTTATTAAACATTTTTCTTATCTTGAATTTGGGCGACATGGATGAGAGTTAAATATCTTTAATAACGACATAAAAACATATTGTCTCTATCGTCCCATCTCTAGAATTAATCTGGAAATATAATTACTTATAAGAACAGCGTACCAGAAATTACATCCCTGCAACTTAAGAAGTTCTTCTGTCCATGTCGCTAATTACTTTAATAATTAGCCGTCTTGATAAGCATCACGTCCGCGCATCCATGTGCATCTTTCCAAATTTTACAAACTTTACCTCCATGTTAAACTCATACAGTGTATGAGCACTAACTCGTAAGTCTTTTATCCCGTCAAAACGCTTATTATTTCACTCGCCGGAGCATGTATACGTTTTTTTTTTTATTAAGACAATTTAGAATCTGTTGAAAATATCAATGATCCCGTATTGAACTGCAAGAACTCGACAGTGAGATGACCACGTGAAAAATCTTATTTTTTGCTATAAAAATTTGTTTGTCAAGTATAATATAACGAGAAAATATCGTAGTCTCGTAATTGAAGCACAGAGTTCACTATCATTATTATATAGGGTGTAACAATTAAACAATGCAAATTGTTTTAACAATAATTTTGTTGTTTTGTATTATAAACTTCAAAAATTTTTTACTTGTAATTTTAATAAAATTTTGTTCGTTCTTTGAAAGCGTCCATTATAAAGTAAGTAATTCTCACTTTATATTATTGCATTATTATAAAATATTTTTTAGAGTAACATATACTCTTGTCGAGAATTGCTTTTATTGAATGATTTGGCGGATAAAGAAAAAGTATCGGATACCTCATCTATTGCCATTACATGTCTTTTTTGTGTTACACTGCGTATATATACGGTATGCTAAAATTAAACGAAGAACACGTTGTTATGTCGCGAAGTGGTCTAATTTCAGTTCTGGCGGAAGCAGTAGCTCACTTTGCCAGTGACTATTATCAAATGTATGACATGATGAGCTCTCTGCCATGCATGGGAAACCAACTTGCTTTGTGAAATAGAACGTTTCAATATTAGCGTGATAAAATTATAGACGTCCACCTGTCGTATTTTATTCAATGAATTATTGAAATGGTTATCTCTCTTGGAGCAGAAATACGACGTTATCATATATTTTCAACGGATTCGTGTACCTATAAGACAAACACAACGTACGTAGAACACATGATCGATGCGCATGATTGATGAGTAATGATCGTAGACTTATGTACACGGATTCAACTGTTTACAATAAATAAGTCTTTAATAAATATGCCACTATATTAATATAGGTCGCTTCTACAAAAAAGGAAAAAAAAATCGCAGTGGGATTGAGGCTTTTTTTCACAGATACACCTATCTAGATTCGATGAAACTCTTAATTGGAGAAACAAGGAGTCGTGATGGCTTTTTGTTGACAATGAGTAACTGAACTCTTCGAACGGTATTCAATAATCGAACAATTTTCATAAAAATTTAAACTGTAACGAAAATCACTAATATAAATGAGCGCATTTCGTAGTGCCATTATCTGATTCTTTATCAATAAATTCCATCTGGAAAACGTTTCTTCTGGCCATATATTTTTTCGATAACATCAAAGCTGATGAAATTGAACTGGTAAAGAGTTAAAAATTACATATTTAGGAGAATTTACACAAGTGTAACGGCGAACATTTCTGTTAAATATCTGTTCCGTTAAAGATCTGTTCTAATCTATAGTTAGACATCGATTATTTGTTGATTTGTTCACGATAATATTTACAACGGTTGATTAAATCTTAATTATATGGCAAATTTTGATTACAATATAATGGAAATCGTAATTGAAACCTTCTCGTAATTTTCACGTCGGTACTGTCGAACATCGCGAAACGAGTTCTGAAAATAAAATTAGCGCGCGAGGGAAAATGTGATCGAGTATATAAAACTCGAGAAACCGGTACAATTTGCGTCGATCTGATTAATTGATCTCCTTGGTAAAATAAAAGAGAAATCTGTGTGTCACTTTGCTTCGTTATAAATACTGAGATTACATTGAACGAATTTATTTTACACAGTTCCAAATTTTATATATATATATACACGTCGCTTGTATAAGTATCGCGTTTGATTGCAAAATCGTCATAATTTGACTAATCGCTCAAAATAGAAATTTCTTCATGTAATATCTAAACGTAAATAGCTAGACTCATCTTTTGTATATAATTTATGCTAATTAAAAAATTATTTCGTTACAAAACATTGCATTAAGCGTAATCGGAAACATTCGCTTAATTTCATACGAGAAGCGTAATTTACGGGGCTATTAATTTTTATTAGATAGCTCATCTTCTTAATTAGATTCAATTTCTATTACCGTCTCGAGAACAATTGCATTTGCGTGCTCGAATTGATTGTTTATCGTCCACACATCACTTCCTTCAAGTCGCTTATTGTCTTGCGCTCCTCGTTCACTAAAATATCATTATTAATTTGTTATACTTATGCGCTAATCGCGCTAATTAGGACGTAGTTTGCAGTAATATATTATACAAGGAGCTTCCTACGTATCGATGTACGCGGCGAGACGAGAACGGTTCATAACAAATTCATAAAAAAAGAAACAATAATATTATTATCATTTTACTCAACATCTATCTGATATAAATTTAATTTTAAACAACGTTTAAATTCGATAATATTACAATTTGCAAACATTGTGCTAATTTTTTCAAATATTAATATGCATGCTTTGCTTTTAAATTTTTCATGCTCTTGATATAAATGTGACTAGTTATAGATTATACATATATTCTTCTGTGGATTCTATTTACATAATTTTTTATTCGATCGGATTTATTTTATAACCATGTAAAGTTATATGAGAGATAGTCACATTTTAAATATGCAATAAAAATACGTACCTAAATTGTCATGTTGGAAATATGCTCTGTAATTGTTAAGAATATTAAAATAAAATTAAAATTTCTTTTTTTCTTTAGAGAGAGATATATGTATATGTATACATTTGCATTCTTTTCAAAATAACTGATTCAATTGTAAAATATATTTTAAAAGCGTAGTATACAGTGTTTCTTTTCAGACTTTGTGAGCAAAATTTACTTATAAATAAATTTCGTTATTAATGTAGAGAGTCTTTAAACTTAAATTTTTGGATTTTAAAGAGAAATATTGATCTCTCGAAGAATTCATAAATAAAAAGAGGTCAGAAATTGCACATTTGCAAGCATTACGTCGATTTACCACCTTCTAATAAAAGAGTTGTAATCAAAGAGTATTTGTTTTTAAAATCGAATGAAGATTACGGAAACCATGTAAAATATATGCAATTAGCTCATTCGCTACGCTCGCGTACGAGCTCCGTGACCTGTTTTGCCGCCGAGAGGGAAGTGCTTTGAAATTATAGTTGTATCTCATGCTCGTAATCCGGCCGTTTGATACTCTCGATCTGTTGCGACCGGTAATTATCTCTTTTCGGATAATAAGCGTAAGAAATACACTTTAGCCGGCACGCTCACGGTACTGACTTTTCGCTTTTATCACTGTTAATCGAGTTTCGACACGAACCGTCTCTCTCGCCACGTAAATCTCGAGGATCGATATAGAAACGATTTCTGTGAACAAAATTCTATTATTAATCTTTAACTTTAGCAATACTAAAATGCTTTTTGTCTCATGAAATGTATTATCAATAAATATCTAGAGGCCGTTGATACTTACAAACAAATAACTTTATTATCAAATTATAGATAATTCTTTTTCAATTTTTGCGTTTTATATTTCTGTTAAAAATTTCTATTATTTTTTGTTTTGTTTTTTTAATTCTTTCTTATCATTAAAAAAAAAAATTTTGTATAACTAAAATTTCGAAAATCTCGTTTTTTAAACATATTACTAACCATGTTGTGTCTGATAAAAAAACACATAATTAAAAATATTATTAAAAATGAATTTTTTCAGCAATCAAGTTATAAAAATTTTAATCATTTTAATTTTCTAATAGAAAAAATACTTTTAATAATCCATTTAAATAAATTAGGAAATTTTATGTGCGTAAAATGTCAACTTGATTACTTTTCAAAATATTTTTAAACTTGAGACATACTTTGATTTCACCGAAACCGCAACTACATCGGTCCCCTTATATCGTGAGTATTGAAACTTCGGCACGACGTATATCATACGTCACGCGTACACTTGTCGTACATGAATGTAGAGTGAGTTGTAGTAGAGTGATTCCTATATACACATAAGTTTACAATGACATTCGCGTACAAATATCATCCTCCTACCATTCGAGAAACGAGGACGTCACATTGCCAGTTGCTCTATAGGAAACCTCGTAGTCGTTCTCGGGATTGTCTCGATCGTACTAGACTCATTGTCTTTGCCGCCCTCCTCGTCCAGTCTGGATGTCGCCTCTGTAGTCGACTCTACCATTTCAGTCATCAGCTCGCTCGTGACGGTTGAGCTCGACTCCTCGTCAACGAGCGAAGAGTTCGACAGTGAATTTGTAGAGTTTTCGGCCGACTTGTGCCAGAGCGAGGACGAGGAGGAGGGAACTGACGAGGATCGAGAAAGTTGAGGAAAAGATGTGGCACACCACGCGCTCGTGGTTTCAGGAACTTTGGTGGTTGACGGTAGATTGATCTCGCTCATCGGCGTCGATTTCGATCGACCCGGTGAACGCGAAAACGACTTTCCTTTCCTATGCGAGCTCATCGGTCTCGTGACGCGAGTTCTCAAAGACGGCGGCGGTTTCCTACGGCCAGACGACGGCGAATTCGGCCTTCTGGCGGAGGAGGGAGCGATTGACACACCAGGAGGAGACGGCGACGAGGACGATGTGGCTGTCGAAACCCGCTGCACCTCGCTGGTGGGCGCTGTTAGCGGCAAAAAGGCCCGGACCGTGGTAGACACGTACTGCTTCCGGGACAGCGGGACCCTCGTGTTCCCTCTGCTCGGCGGGCCCCTCCTCTTCGTCTTTTTCCCGTCCGTCAAATCAGGCTTTTTACTTTGACTATCGGCGACGTTGACGTTTGGCTTTTTCGCGTTTGACGTTGATGCTTTGTTCTTACCGTTGTTGAGCGTGAGATTCCCGCCGCTGCCGCCGTCGCCGTCTATCCGCGACTTCCGCTTCTTCGCCGGTACCGAAAGAGCCTGACGTCTGCAGGCCTCCTCGCTGGCCGCCCCCTCGCAGGATCGCTTAGATTCTGGGGTGGTGATGCTGCTCATCTCCGAAGACGCGTCGATGTCCGATGCGGGACTCATGGTAGATCCCTCAACGACTCGGCACTGGGGACCGGGCTGCTCGCCCGGTCTGCACCGTCGCCTCCGCTTCTTCCTCTTCTTTCGTTTACGGCATCTGAACCTGTCCCTGCCGTCCTTCTCTTGGTCCGGCAGAGTGGGACAGATGGACTGTTGCGCCACGTCACCGGCGTGCAGACGACGATGGCCGTGGCCGTGATGCCGATGGCGCACGTTGTGCTGTGCGCCCAGCATCCGCCTCTGTAGGGCCTCTACCCGATCAAACGGAGCCATCTGCGTCAACACCCGGGCGTAGGCCGACAGTCTTCCGAGGTTGTGACCTTTAGCTTGCACTCTCCTCGGCTGGCCGTGGCGATTCAGGCCGAGGTACAGCGTCTTCTTCGCCGTGGACCAGCGTACCGAGCTGTACGTATTGTAGTTGTGCTGCTCCAAGGTCTCGTTGAAGACGCAGTCCTCTGTGTACTCGTGCTGAAACAGAAAACGAAATAGTATCTTTATAAATAGCGAGTTTTATTACGTTGAAAGATTCTTAGTGCGAGATGGAAATGTTTGACAAAGTCATATATCTCATAAAATTTTTTTATATTTTATGACTCTTATCTGATTTTTATATTTTATGACTCTTATCTGATTTGAAAAAATTTATCGCCTCATAAAACTGTTTGGCTTTATTTCTAACATAATTTAAGAGTTATTATATGATTATTTTAATGGATTATGTCTTCTGCGAATTTATTCCTATTTTCTAGTCTAGCATGATATGTTCACATCAAAATGTAGATTTCTCGTGAAATGTAGAAATTTTTTCGAGATAAGCAAATATACAAAGCAAATTTGGTATTATTAATATGCTTGGGGGAAATAAATTTTAAAGCTAAACATATAAATTCGTTTATATATATAAACTCAATTAAACACTTTATTTTAAGAGAGAAATTAAATTAAGAATTATAATATTATGTTAGATATTACATAAATAAGTAAGTTTATGCTTTTTAATAATTTTAATAGTTCTAAAAAATATTAATTAAAATTGGTGATACTGGGGAAATATGTAATTTATTTTGAAAAAGGGATTATTTAAAAAATTAATTTAAAATTTGTATTTTATTTTACAAGTGCACATTTTCACGAAAAAAACATTTACAATTTTATTTATAAATATTATTAATTACATAAAAAAAAAATAAGACATAAATACAATATTTTAAATAGATATATCTCTAAAAATATTATTCTTATTTATATGCACTTTTTTTAGTCATAGACTCAATTAAGCTCTCGCATAGGGTGCTGTGTATATCGTGATGTAGACTCTCGGTACTTTGTTTCCATTCGGTATGGGCAATAATAGACGATGCACACGTGTGCAAAACGAGGTTAACATATTATATGTTAGATATTACATAAATAAGTAAGTTTATGCTTTTTAATAATTTTAATAGTTCTAAAAAATATTAATTAAAATTGGTGATACTGGGGAAATATGTAATTTATTTTGAAAAAGGGATTATTTAAAAAATTAATTTAAAATTTGTATTTTATTTTACAAGTGCACATTTTCACGAAAAAAACATTTACAATTTTATTTATAAATATTATTAATTACATAAAAAAAAAATAAGACATAAATACAATATTTTAAATAGATATATCTCTAAAAATATTATTCTTATTTATATGCACTTTTTTTAGTCATAGACTCAATTAAGCTCTCGCATAGGGTGCTGTGTATATCGTGATGTAGACTCTCGGTACTTTGTTTCCATTCGGTATGGGCAATAATAGACGATGCACACGTGTGCAAAACGAGGTTAACGCCAGTTAAAGCGCTAATTTTCTAGCAGAACATTAAGGATAATGCGAAACCGACCGACAGACTAATGGTACATAAGGTAGGCGTTACATTTTCGCTGGCTAGTTTCATGATTTTGCTGCTTGTTTTATGGTGACTCGCAGATGAACGGAAACGGCAGTATTCTTGACAGAATATTATATTGTTTTTCGGTTTAATTACGCAAAGATGAGCCATCTTCTTCATTCTGTTACAATGATACGCGTGCTGCACATTCGTATATATTTTAAATAAAGAGCCGAAAACAAAAGGGTACAAATGGTTATTTAAAATTGCGAGAATACACTTAATTACTTAATTAATTTTTTTAAATAAATATATTCGCATAATTAATTAACCGATTAAACGTTTTTAAAAATTTTGTGGTTTTCGATCTAATTACGAGAATGGAGGATACGCCTTTGCGATTAAAACCAGTTACATAATTTCTCCTAACAAATATCTTCCTCTGTCGCATGAGCAGACTGGTCTATACGCAACGTGTGTGCATAAATATGCGCTCGAATACTATGTCAGGCGGTTCATGCGGGGCCAAAGTCAATTTGTTTCTTATCTCATATTTAACAGATTAGTAATGTTTTATTTTTGGTATGCCGTAAAGATCAATGTAAACGCGATATATTGAAAATCGGTGAATATTACAAGATAGTCAATGATATATTATAAACAAAATTTGGGGAATTAATTTACCTTCTTAATGATAAGTTAATAAGTGAAAAAGAAACGTTATAAACATTCATAAAATTCTTTTTAAAATGTAAGAAACTTTAAAGTTATTTAAGGAAGAGAGTCAGAATTTCTATTTTAAAATTTTTTTTCAAAAATTTTTTATTGACGTTTCTTAAATTTTGAAATCTTCTGAATAAACTTCTTATAGTTTAAACAGCAACTCCTTTAAAGGTGATTGCAAGTTTGGTAGATTATTTTGGCTATAATGACTCGAGTAATTTTGGCAGCTGTTTTAACGATAGCGGAAGTACAGTGCAAGATGCCAAGAATAATATACTCTGCTGTAATATATGCAAAAATGTAGGTAAAGTTTTGGGAAGGATGTCAAAATGTCATTTAATAATTATAAAGTTATAAATTATTAAGTTATAAATTGAATTTATAGAATTTGCGAGAGAAAAAGTAAAACTTCTTTGCAATTGAATAACTAATTTTTTTTAGAAAATATAATTTAAAAAATTCTATAAAAAAAAAATAGATTTGAGAAACTGCACAAAACTAATTAAATTACACATTTTCTATTAGTTTTGCTATACAGGATGTCTTGGCGTTATCGGTATTTGATACACGGATCATTAAATATCTGTTACCAGGTTATCAATTATTCGCTTAGCAAAGGAAAATAGCATAGCGACGATGGCCGGTCAATGAGATGCAGAAGACAAAAATAAAGAAATATATAATCAATCGCGTATCCTTTCCGATTCCTCAAGGCTATTACTATTGATTGGAAAATATTATCTTCATTATATTTTCACATATATCTATTAGAATGCATTTGTATGTGATCAATGCTTTCTTTAGACGCGCAATTTTTGAGTCTAACCAATTTTTGACTCAACTATGATGTAATAAAAACATAATGAATGTCTTTATATAAATGATATTATTTGAATTATTTGAAAAAAAAAATATTCTCTTGGAATATTTTCCATTTTTAATATTTATATTGAACTTTATATTATTCATTATTGTCACATGTTATTATCGATTATGCTTGCAAATTAGATACGAATCCATCTATTTTTCTATTAATACGTTTTAGCGTCGCGCCCTTTTCTTTCTACCATCATTATAGTTAAATCGCTTCTTACGCAGTGCAAATTATTAACGCTATTATCACAAGCAGGCACCAGTTTTTTTGCGTCGCTTAATTGATCGCTTGGCTCGTTTGTAAAGTATACGATGCGGATAGGTTACATTTCGTCGATGATTGGTAAATTAACCACATTCTCGCGCGAAAATAATTTAGCTGCTAATGATTGCGAACAATGTGGCTTTTTCCGCGGTAAAATTAAGATAAATCGTTCATACTTGTATCACGCTCACTTGTTGAAGAATCTGCCCGAATACCTGACTACCATTTCCTACTGGAACATTTTCGTGGTTCTATTTTAGTCTTTTAGAACAAGAAACTGCTTCCGTGCACTTCTGCACGCATCTGTGACTCTAATGATTGAAGTTTTGCTTGTCACGAGGAAGGAGAGTCGGTCAGCTGTTAGCACACTGACTGAAACTCGAGATTCAAGTCTCACATTATAAACAGCATTATATTATTGACTTTCTCTCAATTATTATTTTCTCATAATGTTCGGACATTAATGATACCTATCTTGTACATGAATGATAATATGTTTGATTGAGTTAATCACTATGAGAGTGAATAAACCAAATTACATAAACGTAAATTGTACAACATTCATAACTTTTATAATGCAAACTTCATAAATGTATTTGTGAGCAAGAAATAAAATTTATTTAATATGTGTAATTATTTTACATTAAACTTTTAGATTTTTACTTTGGCCTTAACTTAAACAAATATATTTAATTAGTTCATAATTTAAAAAAAAATATGTTTTACTAGCAATTTTATAGCATCAAAAATAAATATTTTATTTACATAAATTTTGATTTAAGATATATAAAAATTATTTTGTTTTGTATTTTAATACAACGACATTCTTCAAAAGATGTAATTTGAAAGCGCACGCAGCAGATGCTTTGTGTTCCATTCCGTGCAATTAACGAGGTGCAATCGAGTTGACGATAATAATTAGGGTCGTGTCATGATAACGAATTGCGGATAATTCTTTATCGCGTAATTACGCAGCTGAAAATCATTGGGTGTGCGTGCATATTTGCACGTACACGTAGAACCAGTTATTAGAAGAGCCTTAAAAGTATTGCCGATCATCTTTTACATTGTTTGATAATGGGACGCCATTATCAGTACTTAGAGAAAATTTGTAAAAAAAAGCAAGACTAATATACTATATTAAATTATTAATCGTAATAATTAAATAAAAATTATATCCATGCGTGCAAATAATTAGCTTTTAATAGCAAAAAGAAATATGCTGGTAATATATATTCAATATTTTGCTTTTTTAATAATTTTTATTATATGTAAAACTTTTTTATATTAACATCAAGAGCAGATTAAACAAGTTTTTAAAATTTTTGAATTAATCTAATTCTATATTTGTGATAAAATCGACATGATTAAATTCTAAAATGTTTTATGCTAATTTTTTTGTAGAAATAATAAATATCTCTTCACATTTTTTTCTTTAATCGAAATGATCATAGATAATTGAAGGATATAAGGATATTGCGTATATGGGTTTTGAATCGGTTTTGGTAAAGGAACCGCTGGGATAAAATTTATTTCTGTCCTATAATCGCGTCACGGTAATTTGTTATATATCGATAAAAGAAACGCGTTGCGTCTAATCCAATTAGCAAATTAATTGCGTTATTAGATACTGATTCAAGGAGGCTACAGACATCGCGCGTCAATAATCATAAATCATGGGATTAAATCTTTCGTTTCGATTATACGTGTAGTAGCCACACACATACTTGCGATATTGCCGGATTTACATTTTCACGAACGGTTTTTGAGACGTTAATAGTACGACGGTTATCGTATTCCCTCATCTTATTGTATAATTTCCGTGCAAGAATATCACATTTTTCTTATTTTTTTCGACTTGACATATATGCTAATATACTAATTATTATTATTCTATAAGGAATTATGAATTATCGTTTGATAATCGAATAACAGAATAATAATTTCAAAAATACCAATAAAAATTACTATCATATATCTGATTGATTTTTGTCTTATTATTTTCTTTTTGATATACGCATATTTTAATCACTTTCTTCCATTTATTCTGAATCGCGAGATGTTTATCTTTGCAATCAATGTGATCAATTACCAGTTGCATTGCTCTATGCATGAAAAAGGCGGAGCTATAAAATGATAGGATCGAAACATATGTATGTCATATGCACGCTGCACGTTAAACGTTAGACGTCGCGATCGTAATTTTGCTTACCAGAAGATCCAAGTTAAATGTGAGTAAAGATCAATGTGTGTATGTGTATGTGTGCGCTCTTGACACTTCTCGGTTCCCAATATATATCAAATAGATGCTACATAGTCGGAAGGAAGATTTGTATTCCCAAGAAAAAGAAACGGATCCCGGATTTTTTCTCTCGCGCGTGACAAACAAGATTACGTCCCATCCATACCCAAAAAGCTTAAAACGAATTTAGCATACGGCCGATATGCGCACGTTTTTATTGCGATGTAATCGATTTACAATGTTACGGGAACCAAAATTCTCGAGAAACGATTCACAGAATCGTATAGACAGGTTGGCGATCCTTGATGCGAGAGTCAAGCGCAAAACGATGTTTGTTCTCTTCTCGATAAAGTCGCTAATTTTGGTAAAGGTTTTCTTGCTCGTCGTCGTCTCTCGAGACGCGTCGCGAGATATCGTTCGATTGGATATTCGAACGAGCGGATTTACAGCCTTGGTATTTGGATCTTTGATTGCAAGCTGACGTGGCGGTGGAATCTCTCGAGTCACGCAGTGTATCCTCGTTTCGATAACGTCAGAAGAAAAAATCGTGAAGTACGCGAAATACGGCGTTAATCTATCACCCGAGATGTATTACCGAAGGAAGTGCCAGCGGTTCTTTAGCAGCGCGGCGTCGAGTAATCTTCTTTCCGTCAAATTGTCTTCTTAATCCCGACCGGAGGAGGTAATCGTTTTTTTTTCTGGCATCACGTGCCAGACACGAGGAAGACCCTGACGAGTATCCTGCTGCGAGATGTTGGGAATAAAATTCGCGTGTAATACATAAAGGAGACTCTAAAAAATATCGCTTTCATTTCTGAGTAGTACTAAATATACATCAAAGAATGACAATGTTGTAACAAAAAAGTGAAATTTTATATGGGTTGTAGCATTTAAATTATATGATATAATAATAAGAATAAATTCTAAAATTTTTATACTTGAAAAATAGAGAGAGTAATTGATGCAGACTCTGATATCTAAAATGGAATAATGCAAAATGTTTTAGGGACAAGATTAATTTGGTGACTACTATAAATTTATTAAATATTGGCTATTTTTTTAATTACCATAAATTTCTACAAATATTTAAGATCTTTTCGAAGCCTATCGATTTTCTCGTTTGCTATATCTCGAGAAGCACAAAACGTTTCAATGTCGCGTCCATCCGGTTTCCATCACGAGTGCCATCGAGTCGGTCGATATTCACGATCCCATTCGCGCGATAATTCCCGGTCGTAAAAATCGGGAGAATTTCTATAGGACGAAAATTTGAAAATTCCGAGGAGGGAGCAAGGGTTATAGCCGCGAGCGTTCTCGGAGCAGGTTCCGCCTCCGTAGAATTATTTAGATATGTTTTCGAACGCCCACCAGTCACCCACAAGCCGCCAGTCGGCGCCGTCATTGTGAGAGAGGATCCCCAGAGTTCGTTCTTTTGGTCCGAAATGAGATGGAACTCTCTCTCTCTCTCTCTCTCTCTCGACGTGAGTCTGTCTCGGGCGTCTCTCCCCCACGTTCCGCCATCCGACACGGACCTGTGCACGGCGCATAAACGGCCGTCTATCATAATATTTGTGCTCGTGTCGGCGACTTGAATTATGTTGTAACGACTAGTCAAGAGAAGAAGACGATCCGAGAGAAAGAGTTACGTGTAACAGTATTCGTATGCGTGTATTACGGGAAAAGGGCGAGGGGCGAGTGTGGCCTCGTGGGTTGCGCGCACGGGCCTGATGTACGACGGGATCGGACGTAGGGACGAGCGCCGTGTCCGATTTTAACGAGAATCCACCCAGATTGGATGTTGATAAAATATCGAATGGAGAACTTCATCCCGAGTTGGAACCGCGAGAAGATCGGAGAGAACGGTTCTCACGGATTAACCTTTGACTATCGTGATAAATCAAACGCGAGATTTCGACGCGTCTCGAATGTTACTCGAACCACGTCATATTCCGTTTTTGCTCTGCTTTATTTGCGTACTTTAAGAATAATTTGAGTGGCAAAACTTTATCCACGTTGGAACAAATCTTTATAAAATATAACTCTTGATTTGAAAAAATTTATGCAGAATCAAAATTGGAGATTTTGGAATTGTCACCTATCGATATACCTAGTATTTACACTGCTTGAGATAATATTACTGAAAGTAATGATCTTACACAGATAAATGAATAAAGAATATATCTGATTTGGGATATAATTTATGAATTTAGATGCATCTTCGTTACATGCGCATGTTTTACGTTATATAAAGACAGAGTCGAAGATAGATAGGTCCTACTAAAACCTGTTCCTGAAAATATAACCAAAGAGATACGAAACTCTTATTTATTATTTCATCTACATCGTTTTTAACTTTGCATTTAGAAATATTTCTATTTAATGACTATTTAGAAGAAAAATTAATAAATTAGTTCACCATTAAATTTTATTAGTGTCCATGTTAGTAAAATGTATTTAAACTTTCAATAGACATTATAACAATTAATATAAAAATAATAATAACCAGTTTCCAAATTTAATTTTAAGAAATTCTTTTTTTTATAATTTCTGGCTATAAAAAATTAATATTAGATTTAATTACATATGCATATATAAATATGTGTGTCTCGTGTATATATTTATAAATACTTCAAATATTATCCAAACGTTTTTTAATAATAATTTTTATTCTATTAATATTTCCAAAATTATATAAAATTACGAATTATTTTCTTAAAAATATAATTTTATTCTTGGAATTTTCTCTCGCAAATTTTAAGCAAAATGATATTTAACAAATTTCTGTAAACTGAACAGATCAATCTGAGACACTTTGTAAGTTGTTAAGTCATTAAAAAAATACGATAAAAACATCTTCGTGTGAGGGCGCAATAAAATCCCTTTCGAGATATCAGTAGAATTTATCCATCGATGACATAACTGACAGATAGGGCGAGAAACATCAGTTTTCCATTGGCTGATTGTCACGCGGGAGACGCACATGTGCGCTAAAATCGTAAAAAAAGAGGTTGCTTCGCGGCGAGAAAAAAGATCTGAGAATTGACTCATCCCGGGATCAACGAGTCTGGAGTCGCCTGAGTGTATTTATGTGCGACACCCTGTTTCTCGATAAGGCCGGCGGCTAATTAAACCTGAAAGCCGGCCGAGCTACGAGAAACAACCCCCCGCTGTTGTTTGACGTTGAAAGCAAGGGTCGAGGATTGTTTTCGACCAACGTGAGACTTCGGGCTGCGCATTCAATGCTAAATGCGATCATTATAGGACTCATAATACATTGTATATGATTATTGTATAAAAGATTCAGAGCAGAATTATTAATTATTCATTGTTAAGACTAGAGATCTTTGTTAAGATTAGGCAATTATTAGAAATTCGACGATTATTTAAAAATTCAAATAATTATAAATTATAATTGTGAAAATGACTTTTCTTGTTAAATTAGATAAATCTTGAAAGAGAAAATCTTATATAAAAGAACTTTTAATAAAATACGAAATAAATAAGATGGATTTATTAGTGCATACTAAAATTAATAAATGCATTATTTTATCAAAAATGGGATTATTTATCTTCAAATTCCTTTTTTCACATTGTATGTTGCGGATAACCAAATACTAATAATAAAATTCAAGTCAGACGGGAATAAAATCTTTAGCAAGCTTTATCGCTATTTATTCGGCTCGTTTGATTTTATTGAATCGTGAGTCGTCTAGACCAGAGCCGCGGCGAGAAGGCAGACTCGAATTGCTTTGAGTATTCACCGAGCCGCTATAACCGCTCGTGCTTATCTCCGCTTAGCTCGCTTCGCCCGCGTGTTAATTTATGTACATCTACTATCTATCGCGATGGATAAAGGTTGGTCTGGAATCGCGTCTCATCAAGGGAGACCCTGCGGCAGCGCTACTTATCGATTGCGTGGGCGGCCGGCTCGCCTCGTTACGCTCATATCTTTGCCCTCTTCTTGCGCGAGATCGGATGGGACGGGAGAAGGGTAAATACTGACGGAATTGACAAGCAATTTCGTATCATTTCGTGAATGTATCAGTCGTGAAAATCATTACAATATCGGAATTTGCGATATCAGAATTATTTCCAAGGAAATTTTGTTAGCAAAAAGCCTCAGCATTGAACTGGATAAATAAATTGTAGAACGTTCAATATTTAGCAAAAAGATATATTTACACAAATAAAAAAATATATTTTATATATTTTCACACAATTTTTTATTTTGGTTCTCTTTTTGAGATTTTTTTTTGATAATATATATTAATATAAATTAACAATATAG
>NW_021852364.1:221726-222210 GCF_003651465.1 Formica exsecta
ATTTTACACATAATTATCATATATTATAATATTATATTACAAATATACAAATAAAATTTCTAATATTAAAATAATATTGTGCTACATGCATTTGATTTTATCTACAATAAAATACATTCAATCCAATCGAGTCGTTGAAATGTAAAAGTAAATGACGCTGTCTGATGTTTGCACTTCCCTTTTTGCACTACCTCCAGGTAGTATCAAGCATTTCATGGCGTTCTCACCAGCGAATAGCTGGTTGAGATTGAGCCGAAGCCGCAGGGTGAACGAATTATGGGTTCGTAGAGCGGAAAATGGATGGTTTAACGATAATCTCATTTTCGAAAATTTCAATAGAATTCTAGCTCTTTTTGCAAACAGTTTAAAATCTTTGATACGTTTTAAAAATAATTATAGTGATTAAGCGTAGCAAATATTTATATATTTCTAATTTTTTAATAAAATTTTTTATTTTCTTTACTGGATATTTCTGTTAATCAGT
>NW_021852364.1:222441-232918 GCF_003651465.1 Formica exsecta
TATATATATATAATTTATGAAGATACATTGTAAAACGTGGCAAATACATTTGCAAACACTTTGTACAAATGACAGCATTCAGTAATGTTTCTTTAATGTAATACTCTGGCAGTATTCAATAGATGTTTACAGTGGAGAATCGCTGTCTCGAGTGTACAGCGATCGAGTACCGATCGAATTATGACTCGAATGGAGGAAAATGATTGTCCGTGTTCGATACGGCGGCGCCGAACATTTGCATCGTCGTGGGAACGATGGCATAATCCGATTTAAAGTCTCGTTGCAGGTTATTTTATGACATCGATAAGCATCTTTGTGCTCGGAACGGGACGTGATTTCAAATTATCACAAAGTGATACAGGAAGTTAAGAGAATTGCAGGTGAAATGTTATTTCACATGGAATTTTGCGCAAATACATCTTATGCAAATTGATACGTAGTCCAGTCTCGTTTTAAAACTTTAAGACGAAACTTTATCACAATATTTATGCTCGCCACACATTTTAATTCACGCTGTTTGTAAGAACTATCTTTCTGCTTTTCACACTATTTGTTTTATTTTTCGGCACTATATTCTTGCACATCACGAATCATCAGGAAATTGCGCTTCTCTTATTAAAATTTCTAGTCTAAAATCAAAGGTCAGTAAATTCGAAAACGGTATGAGAAACGTGACTCACACTCACACACACACAAGTGTCTCGAAAATAATCACCCGCTTGCGCAACTAAATTTCATTTATCTCTTATCCGAGTAATCTTCGCGACGTGATTTCGTGATTTCTCCGATTTCCGTTCGCCAAGATCCGCCTTTGAAGCTGTGCGGGCGCGGCGAGAATTCTCAAAAATTCCACGGGGTACAAATTAAGTATTTAAGATAATTAGCCGGGCCCCGCGCGCTTCGTTTCTTGTGGAAATCGACCGCAACCTCGCGGGCGCCGATGCTATCTTGCTACGCGATGCAATCTACTTCCCGAGAACTTCCTGAATCGAATGCAAGCGGTTTGATTTGCATAGATACACTTAGGTCAAAGTCTAATCCATTCACTATTTTTAAACAAGCAAAATTATTAATAATTTTAAATTAAATACAGCTTTCTATTAAATAAAGAGTAAGTTAATTAATAATTAATATAAAATTACCTTTTTGTTGCAAATTACTGAATAACATAAATAATAATATCAGGAAATAATTTTATAACATCTGAACTTAACAAAAACATGAGAATTGTAGTCTTTTCTTATAATGAAAGCAATCATAGAGATAGAGAGCATTGCCTTATACCATATTAAACAGACTTTGATTTAAGTGTTTTTAGATTTACGCGCACGTCTAACACGAATCGCCTTGTAATTATTTCCAACTATTCGTTTGCTTAAACTATCTTTGCGAAGAAATGATGCATAACGTTTCATATACCATAAGTCAATCCTTCCAGCGAAAAAGCAATGGTTACAGCAGCTAATGCACATACACGAATTAATGCACTATATTTTTTGCATGTAAATTAATTAACTTATTATTAAAATAAATTAAGAATCAAATAAAAATGAATGCGTAGGAGACTTTAGAGGCAATTATGTTTTAAACATTTTTATTTTTGATCTAGATGGATATTCGCTTTTTAAGATTGATTGAACGGTTATCGGTTATCTTTCTTATTTATATATTGGCTTTTCCGATGTAATTAGTTTAAATATTTGTGTAAGTTATATATATATACAAGTTACTTTAAAAAAAATATATAAAGTGGCGATCAATCTTAAAAATGATTATTTAAATAATTTTAAATAACAAGATGACAATAAAAGAACGTTGAGGGTGACAAAAGAATTATTTTTATTATTGCTTTGACTAAAAAATTAATGGAACTAAAGATGTTTTTTATAGATCTTTCAAAATAGAATTGATTACAATTCTAGTAAATATAATTAGACTTTGATATATGCAAGGACAGTCGCGACATTTTTTTTGACAATGACAAATCGACTGTCATTTAGCAATATCATTGTAAGCTCACAAACGTTCTTCGTTCTCGGAAAATCACGAGAAGAAAGAGAGAGAGAAAGAAAGAATATCTTCTCTTTCTGTAATGATACGTCGCATTTACTCGTACTTGCCCGCCTATTTGCCGTAACCATTTCCCGCGCAAGAATTTAAAACGAGAAGTAAATTCAAAGTGGTAGGTGCTGAGTAGTCACTAGATTACTGGAGAATCGCCTAAGTGCTAGCCAGTTACAGGACGTCTTGGATTCGAATTCAGAGTACAGTGGTAGTCCGAGTTCTTTTTAAAACTCGTTGGCTTTTTTTCGCCTTTTCGCTATTCTTGAAGCTGCTTTAGTGTAAAAACTGATCTCGGTAATCGCAAAAACGTACGCACGTTTTATAAGTACTATAATATGTCCTGATTTGTGGCTAATAAGTACATACTTATGTTACAGTAATCATGCACAATTGACAAAAATAATGGAGATTTTAATGAAGATTTTATTAAATTAAAATTAAATAAGTAATAGACAAAATTTTATCTGTTTGTATCCTAGAACTTATTTTGTCAAATTTTTGATCGTTTAAGACTTGAAAATGACCATCATTATAAAGAAGTTATTATATGATCGCGTAGCTCTTCCAATCTTACAGATGGAAAAATTAAATTCTATTTAAATACAATTAACTGCAACATTCAATTATCAAATGAATGAAAAGTCTTATCTCTAAAACGCAAATCAATATCGAGCAGGAAATTGCGATTATCGATGGCGGACGAGCAATTTCTTATCCAACACGCTAACGCATCTCTAAAAGAACGCAATTACAAGTGTCAAATCATTTATTGGCCGTACCTCATATTTTCCAGCGTCTAAAAGAATAGCTTTGATGAGATCGTTTCTCGAATCAGGCGGCACCGTCGCGCTTCTCGCATTATCGAGCGATCTTTGAGAGACCCGCAGGGGCAAATCGGAGCTACGTAAGGACGATTCTGTACATGTAAAACGCAAGCTGCAAACCTGCTCTTACGCGAAAAAAGATCGATCGTTTTAACGCTCACGAGGGGGCGCGATAGAAAAAATCGCTGAGAAAATAGTCTGAAGAATTCAAACGCAGGTCGAAATAGCGATCATTCTTGTTTCTTTTTTGTTCTTGATAAGAACGTGGGTTTCGGAAAGAATTTCTATAAATATATATAATTTTTTTTATATTATATATCTTCGTTTCGATTTTGTTTCAATATTTTTCATAATTTCAAAATTAGATTTCATTGAAGTGATATATAAGATCGATCATTATTTTGCAAACAATCTCACAATATTACAATATATGTAATGCAATATAAGGTCAGAGTAGACACGTTTATATTACATGAAAATATATTCACACACATCAACCGTAGAAAAAAGTTTGAACGGCCATAAGGACGAAGAATATCAAGTAACAAGGCAATATTTAAAATTATAAACACGCGGTATGGCGCCTCTAATTATGGTTACGCCATCAAAGATACCGACCTTGCATCCATCTAAATTGGGATTTTTTTCGGGATCGGCCGCGAAAGAGAGAATGTACGCGCCGCGCGAGAGAGTTCGTTTAACTTTCAAATTGACCCCGATTTAAACCGCAAAAGGATGCCTCGTCGGCATCCTTTGGTTTGGTAGACACGACTCTTCGGCGGATCCAATTTGCCGGTGAGGTGTGAAGCGATGTTTTGGTCGTTCGGATTTTTAGAGGAGGAGGAAAGTGGATATGTAAGTTGCCTTGAGGATGTACAATGATGCCGAAATTATTCATAAGGATGAAACTTTTATAAAAGACACAACGGCCTCACTTTTAATAAAGACGATGATTACTGAAGTATCTTATTTTGTTATATTTTACTCTTATTTTGTGACAAACTAATTTTTATATTTTTGTTATATTATTTTATTATATTATATTATTTATTCTAAATATTTTCTTTGCTTAATTTTTCTTTTTATATTCTTATTTTATATTATATTCTTTTTATATTTCTATTTTCTTTTTATCTTTTATATTTATATTTTAGAGTGTTATAACTCACAGTTTCTAAAATTTTTTGAATTTAACTATCTACGATTATTTTATATTCCCCAGAATACAAGTTTCAGTAAATGCACGGTAGTTTAGAAATTAAAAATTTACACTGACTATTAAACAGCGCGAATATGTAAATCGAGTTATGTTTTTATTTGATGTTTGTTACTCCTCACGCAAGAAAAAGAAATCACAAGAATGACCATAACTACTTTAATTAGATCAATCTTCATACGCGCAAATACCGAGTATTTCAGAATTCCGTCCGTTGGTTTTTACTGCATAAATCTTTGTTTGTATGCCGGATTAACGATTACGGCGATCAACGAGTTTGACGCAAACGAGCACGTGTTCGACTCAACGACTGCAATGACGACGATGACGAGATTCCGCGAGGTCTTTCGGAAAATCTTCGGATCTATCCTCGACCTAATGTAACATATTTGTAAGGACTTCCTTCGCATGTTCCATTTGCATCCGCTGGTAGGCTTCAGGTTAGACCGATAATCAGACAACCGGACGGCTTTCTCGGGCTACCCGTTCGTGCTTCACGCTTCCGATTAACCGCCGAGTGTTTCGCATTCCGCGGGTTGCTTCTTATGCTGCTTCGTCTGGCACGGTGGCGAAGCAGTTTTTAAACTACGTGCTCGAATTTTAATACTGACATACATTTGCTTAATTTTTCTTTTTATATTCTTATTTTATATTATATTCTTTTTATATTTCTATTTTCTTTTTATCTTTTATATTTATATTTTAGAGTGTTATAACTCACAGTTTCTAAAATTTTTTGAATTTAACTATCTACGATTATTTTATATTCCCCAGAATACAAGTTTCAGTAAATGCACGGTAGTTTAGAAATTAAAAATTTACACTGACTATTAAACAACGCGAATATGTAAATCGAGTTATGTTTTTATTTGATGCTTGTTACTCCTCACGCAAGAAAAAGAAATCACAAGAATGACCATAACTACTTTAATTAGATCAATCTTCATACGCGCAAATACCGAGTATTTCAGAATTCCGTCCGTTGGTTTTTACTGCATAAATCTTTGTTTGTATGCCGGATTAACGATTACGGCGATCAACGAGTTTGACGCAAACGAGCACGTGTTCGACTCAACGACTGCAATGACGACGATGACGAGATTCCGCGAGGTCTTTCGGAAAATCTTCGGATCTATCCTCGACCTAATGTAACATATTTGTAAGGACTTCCTTCGCATGTTCCATTTGCATCCGCTGGTAGGCTTCAGGTTAGACCGATAATCAGACAACCGGACGGCTTTCTCGGGCTACCCGTTCGTGCTTCACGCTTCCGATTAACCGCCGAGTGTTTCGCATTCCGCGGGTTGCTTCTTATGCTGCTTCGTCTGGCACGGTGGCGAAGCAGTTTTTAAACTACGTGCTCGAATTTTAATACTGACATACATACGTAACATTGACGTGACGGAAAATAATATTTATAGATTAAATCTTTATCAGTGCTCATTAATAAGACAAATTTTAAGATTACGCTGTTTTTTTATATCTTATAAGTGATTAGTAATCAAAGTAATTGTAAAATAAAATAATAACATTTTGTGAACGTGATTATGCATCGACTAAGTTGTCTCTTTTACAATTACAGATTTTATAGTTTTCGCAAAATATAGTATATTGATACTGTCAACTTCTGAGAGTATGATTTCCCGGAAAATCACGCTGGAATCTCAGGAATGTAAGAAACATTTGTTAAGGCTCGAATAAAAATAGCGATAAAAAATTCGACGCTAGATTCCATGATAGATGTAAACATGCGTGCATCGGAGAAATGAATCTAAGGAGAACTGCGATATTTCCTTTATCCTTTAATTATCTTCCACCTGGAGCAATGTAAACAGGAAATAAAACCGATCAACCTAATCATAGATAAGATATGCCCGGCATGTCGGTAGATTATACGCCCGGTATAAATGAGACGATACGTCATTTAAAGTCATACTAAAACGAAGCATCGATGCTTGGAATCAAAGATTAGTTGTTAAGGTTGTATGTCGGATCGCTATGCAATAAAACTGAAATTGATTGGCGATTCTCGAGACAAAACGAGATTACTTTCGTCTCGCGTACAATAACACGTCGAGTGTCGGAAGGATTACGCGAAACGCATCTTTAATAATACATTTTCAAATGACGAATATTTAATTTTACTATTACAAAAAAGTATAATAAAATTATTGTAGAATTTTATAATAATTTCAAATATGCTTATTAATTTTTAATTCGAAATTTTTAACAAGTTTTTTTTATAAACTTATTTTTCAATTTGTTAAATTTCTTATTTGACATATATTCAAATGCTAAATTATCAATGTTCTATTTTTTTGATAATTTTGGTAGGGAGTGCATCATACTTTAGTGACATGTATTAATATTTTTTTTATTTAATATTTTATTTTAATATTTTTTTTATTTAATTATTAACTTAATATCTTAAAAATATATTTTTCTTGTGAAATTATATTTTTGTATAGAAAGAAAAATGTCAAAAAAATATACAAAATTTTATATGCCATCACACATTATATACAAATAAGCAATAGATAATTTTAATTTATTCGACATTTAACGACCATTTCTCTTTAGATTTTCAATATATCTTTTAATAACAACTAAAAAGCGATAATAGCAAGTACCTAGATCTTCTGCTTGAATTTTTCAAAGTGCGTAGCAGAGTTTCATATTTATGTGCGCTTCTCTATAATTAAATGTAATTTCACGGTTGATCAAACTAGATAAAACTGTTTTTCTAGGATTTTTTGAAAATCTTGCTATCAATCTTGACCTTATAACAGATCGCGAAAATTTATAATTCGTCGAATTAAAAAAGATAAATCTAATTTATTAAGATTATAATTAATCGTATCTTCTTTATGAACATCACACGATAGTTTTATTTTAATTCTTAGAGACTCTTTTGTGATTATAATTCATTATTTTTGACTAGTAACAATTTTTTTGCCTTTCGACTTGTGGAATATGAATTGCTATGGCTATAGGTCACACACGTCTCTTAAGAAAATCGGATTCGACGATCCGTTTCAAATTATATTCTGCAAAAATTTGAGGAGCATTCAAATATCTAATAATTCCACAATATAAAATTTTGTATTTACTTTGTATTTGACGTTCATAGTTAGTTTTTCAAAATTTTTAATAATTAATGTCATATAATTTAACTCTTTATATTTATGTTTTGTAACAACGAAGCATCATTTCACCCTTAATTTAGTTCCTAATGTGACTGAGATTGAGACAAAGTTCACGATTTTTGAAATATTTTCTATAAGGAAAGAATGGCTATTATAAAAATATCGGCGGATAATATCACACTCGATATTCTGATCATAAACGTCTTTTTATCTATACTTTTTTTAGGTTGCTACTGTATAATTTTTGCTATAATCAGCCAATTTTAATGCACACTGCGCGTCTTATAATCGATTTATAGCTTTTGAGGTGTTTTCGAAGATAGAAGCGTATTCCTTCCGCTACTGTTGGCAATTTTTTTTTTCAAAATTCTGATCTAGCTGGTCAGGCGTGTATCACATATATTTTATATTCATGAAATCTTATGGGCTGTAATTAAGTTAGAATTATCCAGTTGATTGAGCAATTGAAAGTTTTTTCGAGTTTTATCGGTTCGCGGGAAAACCCGCAGGGTATAATTGGTATCGGACAGAATTTATAACCGGAAAATGTATGATTTAATTAGGGGCTTCTCTCTACATATTTTCATATCTAAAATACAGACGATTGTTCACAATAATATAATCAGTACTCTGGCTAATTGTAAATTATATAATTATTAACGCGAATAAAATTATAACATTTCTATAAATCGTAATTACAATCTTTGCAATATTATTAGCTTTAATGTCTAGAGTTTCCTTTAAAAAAAAATTAACTTTCGAAATATGACGATCTTTTGATCTGAAATTTTCGGCTTACAATTAGACATCATTTTTTTATTCAAGCGAAATATATTTCTCGATATTTTTTGTTTTAATTCGCAATTTTTATTGCAATTTCAATATAATATCAAGTCGACATAAATAAAAATAAGATGCTCACGAGAGAGCTTTATAATTAAGTTAGATTTTTATGTTCGTACTACCGTCGGCGTATATCGGTATGGAAGCGAACGAAGCTTTCGTGCGCTTATTAACATCAAATTACAATCGCCAAGGGTGTGATTATAACACGATTCTTCTTCGTATACTTGAAAGAACGAGCGTGCGGAGAACAGGTTGATTATAAGCAGTCATCGATCGAGAGGCACATTTTTTATTGGCTCTTGTTATTCCTTCTGTTTATCCTTACGAGCGCGTGTACTTCGATCGTAACATCAGGTTGCGGCCAAAGAGATATAATGAATAGAAAATATTTTGAAAGTCGGAGATTAAAATGTATATCCCGAGAGAGCAACGCGCTATATAACATATTTAATAAGAATTTAATATCATTGTAATAATAACTGTAATATAATTAATTAATTTAATATTATGTAATAACATTTGTGGAATCTATTTTAACAGATACGGGAAGATTGGGAAAAAAAAGAGTTTGTTTGCAATGTCACTTTTTAAAGCGTTGAAATCATTATTATCTATAAAATATAATGTTCAACTATCTTTCTCTTTTATAAACGTAATGTTTTTTCTTTTTTTTTTTTTTTTAAAATTAGATACTTGTTGCTTTATTTGCGATGTTTGAGAGACAACAAGAAATATAATTTAAATTTAAATTAATGTTGAAATTTTGGTAGCATATATTATACTTTCCATTTTTATATTTGATTTTGTGCGATAGTTTTTTATATTTTGCACTGTGAAAATATTCGGAAAATAAGATCTTTGCGTATCCGCGTTAAATAAAAATAAATAAGTTTTCTTTCAAAAAGAAAGAATTTACTTACCGAGCCGTAAAGTAGACCACAGGAATCCATACAGAGGTAAAGGCAGGTCGCTACGCCTTGAATCCTTAATTGACCTCTCGATATCGATGTTCTTTGAAAAATCGCTGAAACAGATAATAATTGTCTCATCAATTTTATTAAATTTTTTTATAAGGTTTATTTATTATGACAATAAATGATCTGATCGTCCGACGGTACATATTTCTCGAATACAAATATAAAACCCAACAACATAATCGGACGGGGAAGGAACAGGTTCTCTGAATGTTTTAATCCGTCCAGTCTTTTTCTCTCTAATGATCCAATCTTGGATGCGATGAATACGTATTGTCAGTCGACTCGTAATTCATGACGTTTATCTCGAGCGTCAATGTTCACCGAGCTACTCGATGGCGTTGTCTGGCTTTGATAAATTAAGTTTGAGCGCAAAATTGTGTGTGCGATCGCGACCAAGCAGAGACATGCAGCATCGCCGCAGCTACGCATTTATACTATCGATAAAGCTTAATTCCGTCGAGAATTATTTGTCACGGGCGCGATCGTCCTTGAGTAAGATCTATCTTTAATGTCCATTTAACGCGATGTTGATCTCACCACGAGAATACACACAGAAAAATATTATTTTATTGCTAAGTAAAATGATTACTCAGTTTACTTTACTTCTTTTAAATAACAGTTATCTTTAACAAAGAATATTTTCTTAATAATAGTCTTAAAATAGACTTGTCACAAATTTTAGAAATACTCATTATCATATACTCAAAAAAAGTAAATATTTTCTTTTGAAGAATATTATAAAATTTTATCGAAGAAAAGTCAGATATGGTTAATTTAATGTAAGAAAATTTAATAGATCAGAAAAATTTAATGTATTTCTTTCAATTATATAATTTAATATTCTTGATTGAAATATTAAATTTATTAGGATTCAGAATATATTTTGAATAAATTTGATGCTTATGATGAACTTATGATAGATTTGCGGATATATAAACTTATGAAATACTTGAAACAAGTAATATTTACTTGTATATAGTATATATTTTTCTGTGTGTACATATCCTATAAATGCACTTATCTATAGTTTCTATTGTTCAAACAAATTTCTAGCGAGTTTATACATTATACATTGTATTCGTATAAATTTAAATATCTCTTTTAATTTATACGAGACAATTTGCTATGTTGCAGGAAGCATTTCCGGGATACGCCTGAAAGATAAAGATCAAACCTTCCGATTGTTCGTCGTACTTGGAAATAGCGTTAGTTGCGAAGAGAATATCGCGGAAACTACTGACTGAGCTTTCGCTGTCGTGAGGAGTCGAGATTCTTCGTCGAACTCGCGAATGGCTTCATCTTCTGGCGACTTGATGCCAACAATTACAGGCAATACGCGCAAGCGTTGTATTCCGCGTACAATGCGAAACGTATTTCAATGAACGGGCGGCGATGGAATCCCGT
>NW_021852364.1:233543-245829 GCF_003651465.1 Formica exsecta
AAAACAAAGCTTCCTCTATGAGGAAGCAAGAAGAATTACTTTAACAGATTTCTATTTCATTCAGGCTCGAGAAAAAAGTTGATATAATCAAATATGTATATAATTAAACAAGATGTCCGGTAATAATCGTATCACCTCTCATGTATAGAGAGGGTTAAATCGAGTAGAGGAAAGTTCTATATCATTTTGCAATTTTTGCAATAATTAATGAGATTTATTTTAAAAAAATAGCTAATCCGCGCGAGTATAAGTGCACACAGAAAAATATTATTCTATTGCTAAGTAAAATGATTACTCAGTTTACTTTACTTCTTTTAAGTAACAGTTATCTTTAACAAAGAATATTTTCTTAATAATAGTCTTAAAATAGACTTGTCACAAATTTTAGAAATACTCATTATCATGTACTCAAAACAAGTAAATATTTTCTTTTGAAGAATATTATAAAATTTTATCGAAGAAAAGTCAGATATGGTTAATTTAATGTAAGAAAATTTATTAGATCAGAAAAATTTAATGTATTTCTTTCAATTATATAATTTAATATTCTTGATTGAAATATTAAATTTATTAGGATTCAGAATATATTTTGAATAAATTTGATGCTTATGATGAACTTATGATAGATTTGCGGATATATGAACTTATGAAATACTTGAAACAAGTAATATTTACTTGTATATAGTATGTATTTTTCTGTGTGTAGATACATCTATCTCGCATAGTACGTCCGAATGTCGTGATTGGTAAATGAAATGAGTTATCGGAATAATAATCGACAAGGTGTCTATTTTCTGGAAAAACATGAAAACCTGGAATTCTCAGGGAATTTTTTGGGATTCAGGAAATTTTTAAAAAATTTTCTGTTTTATCATTTTGCTCTTATACTGTAAGCAATTTGCAATCCGCCAATAAAAATCAAATTGTGATTTATGTGTTTAAAATATATTATAAATATATATCTTTTTTTCAGTACATTTAGCACTTGAAACTTAAATAGCTTTGTGTTTTTTCTTTATAAGTATGAATGAAAAACATTAGAAAACGCGTACAATAAAAAGACTAATTTTAAGAAATTGCATAAAAAAATCGTTAAAATATTCTCTTTACCTGGAATTTTGAACAAAAATACCTAAAAGGTTAGAAAATTTTCAGGCAATTTTTTTACAAGATTTGAGTAGATACCATGAATCGATGTTTTGCCCGTCCCGAACTCTTCCCGAGGAGAGAAATGCAAGGGAGCGCGTTCGGCTCGATGATCGGTTGCAACTCTGTACAGCGCACTTACAGTGTAATCATCTTAATTCCTCAAAGCTCCTACACGGCACGCCGGGCGCGTATTAAACATGTGCGTGACACGATCTAGCGTGGATCATAGAGGCGAACGCGATTGCGTATCTGAACGCGGGGTCCGGTAAACGAAATGAATTATCGGGAACTCGATCCTCCTCTCTTCATGCTTCGTTTTTCTTTGTTTCGGCATTTCTTCCTCGGGAAGAAGAAGCATACATAGTGTTCAATCTGCGGCCGCTCATCCTCACGGAATACGACACTGGCGGATACACTGACGGAATACGTGCTTACATACAGCGGCGTAATCACTTTAATAGATTCAATAAAAACCTCAATATGTTCTCCGGGGGATGCGTAGCATACGTAATAACGCTAAGCGCGAGTAGCATTAATTAAAGACGTGCGTGACAATCTCACATCGCAAAACCAACGCAATCGCGCACACCTCACCACTTGTAGCGCGGTGCGCTCGTTAAATACAGGGTGTTCAACGCGGTAATTCGTTGCTTGGTCTCTTAATTTCTCTCTTAATCTGCTTTCCTTTCTCCCGATATTGCAAAATGATGGGACGGGCGCGCGCGGTGCCCGCACGCATAAATGGACGGCCGCGTAATTAAAGCGCGACGAGTGGAATAGCGAGTTTCATATTCAACCTGGTTTATACGCTACGAGTTCACTTTTGATTGCAGGAAAATAAAATGACATTTTTCGCAAAAAGAAAAATAGATATATTTACAGAGTATCTGTTTATAATATATAGTTCATAGTCCCCATTATATGTATAACGATGCTTCTGTTATGTTTAATTAAAAGATATGAGGCATGAAAATTAAATATGGTATTTCTAATTCTTGTTATAAAATTTTGTTGAAAAATATTCGATATTAAGACACTAAAATTCGTAAAATAGTCTTCAAAAAATCTAGATAAATTAATAATCCTAAAAAATTACAATTTTTCTTTATTTTTCACGTATATTCTGATTATTGTACATTACTTATCAATATTTATATAAATATTGATAAGTACTTAAAATCAACATAAAAGTAAGCACTTAGAATCAACTTGACTCGATGTGAAACAGCACAGGTTGATTTTAAACTGATGATTGGTCAAACTGGCTCGAGTGTCTCCGGCATATTTACCTCCCTCACCCATCCAACATGTTGCTGTCATCGCGATTAAACATGCCGTTGCATCGCGAAGACGCATGGGCGTGTTAGTCGCGTCATTTACCACGGTGGCTTGTGCATGAAGGTGTAAATATCTCGTACGCATATTTGCGATTTTTTGCGAAGTAACTTACACACTTTTACGATAATTATCACCGCCGAATGCGTTAAACTCATAACAAATGTCAATGAATCGTCCAAACAGAATTATATAGAATATCCCCCAGAAATGGCAGGAAAAGGGCACGAATAGATATTATTTATTATAAAATATGTGGAATTAAATTTTCGTCACACAATTAATCGATGATGATAGCATGAGAGATCAATATTTGTGGATAAATCATTCAAAGTATACAGAACATTTTCGATTCTTTGCGCACACGTGATCATTTACCGGCTAGTTTATAAAGACACGCGATTATATGATAAAGGAAGGGCTTAATGCAACCAGAACCGGCAATTTCGCGGAGAAGACGATGTCATAAAGTAATAGTAATGCATATTGCTATAATATCTTCGTAATCGTTTAGTCTCATTTAGCGATTAATAAGATATAATTAAATGATAACGGCTCAGGGAGCGCGGTTTATGACAAAATGATGCATCCAATACGTATAATCGTTTAGTGATATTTTTGAAAGATTATCTTACGAATTCAATTAACGACGCAATTAACGTAAAAACAGGTTCAAAAAACTTACCGAGCTAAATAAGATCGCGTGCCGCGTTGCAACGTTTTAATCTCAGTTAGCGCGTCAAAAAAAAAAAAAAAATATTAAGCGAGTTGAGCAATAGTAACATGCAATGTCGAATCCATATAGAATTACAAGTAAAAAATAATAAAAGCTAGCGGCACAAGATAGTGATTAATATCACGGTAGTATGCGGAATTACGTATAAATAAGATAATTCTCATGTTTCAAAATATACGTTTCCTTTTACGATCATTGCATGTAATATATAATTGCGATCGATTGGGAATAATTATACCTTAATTACACTTAATCTTATGTTTTGAAACAAAGTGACGTTAATACCCATATTTCGGCATTAACACTTTTCTCTCTTTCAATTTTAATTTCGTTACGATTATTATTCTATTTATTATATATTTAATAATATTTTATATATACCTTTTCTTTCTCGGTACTTATACAGGGTGAGGCATCTAAGACAGGCCATCCGAATAACTTCCACAGTTTTGGAGATAGGAGAAAATGTTTGAAATAAAAGTTGTATGATATCGAGGGGAAATCTTGTGGAAGTGAACATTTTTTTTTAGGTGGAGGCGTTTAGGAGATTTGAAGGTCATCTTCATTTTTTTAAACTTAATGAAAAAATACTTTATTATAGTGTTTTGGAAAGCTCTCGAGATAAGCTACAAAAATATGCAATGAAAAATGGGGATTTCTATTTAAAAAAATGAAGATAACCTTCATATCTTTTAAGCGCCTCTATCTAAAAAAAAATATTCACTTCCACAAGATTTCCCCCTCGATACCATACAACTTTTATTTCAAACATTTTCTCCTATCTCCAAAACTGTGGGAGTTTTTCGGGTGGCCTGTTTTAGATGCCTCACGCTGTATACGTATATATCTTTCTATTTTATATTATTATTTAGTAATAAAATTTACTATCTGTAAAAAATATCGGACAAATTAATATTAAACAAATAAACTATCATTTATTTCACAAGAGATGAAAATCGACGCTCTGAATAAATGTTGTTGTATGGCATGATTGTAACTCGTTATTCGGATGCAGGAGAGCTAAGATATATGTTAATATATGCTATACACAATTTAAGAGAAGCGAAGGGACGATCAGAAGAGAACCGAGACAGTGAGAACCATTTGCCGTGTAGGCAAATCGCGGTGTCACACATGGAACATCAATTACTAATTTCGCGCTTTACACGAATTTATTCTTTTCATTTTTTACGAGCCTGAGCACTCGCGCTGCACATATTACGCGATCGTAGATTAATTTATCACCGGAACGCGAGCACGAGTTTACGACGTCGTTGCGATATAAACTCGCGATTCACGACAAGAAGCCTCATACATCGTCAAACCGATGTATAGCAAACTGATGGTCTTATCAGGATATTTATAATTTATTCAAATTGCCGTACACGCAGAAAAAATTTGCACACTAGCGTACAGTGACTTCCATTTCCAGGAAGCATAGAAATGTCTATGGTAACCGATTTATTCGCTGATCCATACTGATTGCTAGAATCCATCCATTATTGGTATCAATGCGATATCGCAATACACTTTGCAAACTCTTTCAAGAATCGATGGGGCATGTGGCTCAAGGAACAGTTGTGTCGATTGATCGAATAATGGTATGTCATTGCTCATATTTTCAGAAGAAAGGGAAATATTTTCATTAAGTACTTTAAATCAAATTATTCTATTGTAATATTTTTTCTAGACTTTTTTAGAGTTTGCAGAAAGAAAAAAGTTTAACACTAATATTCTTTTATTTTAAAATAATTATCTATTATTTTTTCATAATATGTAGAGCAATTTTATATTTTATAAGGCCTTAGGGTTTGAGTCATATTTTTCATATCTTGCGTGCAATGTCCCTTTCAAAGAAAATTAAATATATATATTTTTCGCATATCTTAATGCATGTAGCAGACTCTTAGGTATTTCTCTTCGGGCGAAATTTCACGTCAACCTTTCAGACACGCGCATTTTATTGCTAATTTCAGAATTTCAATGCGGTATAAGAGAGCGACATTAGAAACCCGATGTGGTTTACGTCTTCGGCCAACGCGTCGCGATGTCGGAATAAATTATTGGCATTATAAATTTAATTCAAGAAACAAGTTAGAAGCCGTTTCACGCGCGTTCTCGTACCCAGATGTTTTGACTCAATCGCGTGCTGCTCCTTTTGGATGCTGTTAAATTACAGGCGTATACTATTGGAAGTATAATAACATCCTCGTGAATTCTGCGGATGCGACTAGACAGGAAATGGAAATGTTACGTTGTAGTGACGGAAAAAAAAGAACATTGTTACTTAGTACGAGACACAGCGATAAAAAAAATTATGACAATTGCTTTGTAAAGATAATTATTATTATTTATTATATTATTATATTATTATTTAGTATTAAATCCAATGATAAAATTGAGAGACCATAATAAAATCTTTTTCCGAAAACAAAGTAAAATGTAAATATAAATTAAATATCGTTATCATTCTTACAATATGTAAGCAATATGCCGCCATTATTGCAATATATCAATATATCAATAATAAAAAATATAGCAATATGTAACAACTTTTTTGAGTGTGTACATAAGTTTCGATATATAACGCGTTTGACATAATCTGATATTTCAAAGATAATTCCTTTCATTCGATAAATGCATACACTCATTTTTTGACACGCTTAAGAGTGCGATGATCGATCACGCATTCGACGCGATAAAGCGCCAGTAAAATTCGCGCGTGTTGATGATAATGGATATACTCAGATTTACAGATGTAGTAGTACAGATAACGAACTTGTTTTAACGAACGTCAACACTCTAATTGAGCATCTACGCCTTTTCACGCTTACTCCAACAGCTATTGACTACCGTATCGCTGTTTGTGTATCGCAGATGTAAATTTTTTTCTTTTGGAAAGGAAAAGGAGAGCGAAAAATTTTCTTTCCAATATTTCAGATCTCAAAACGCGTACGAATTTGCATTTGTCGTTATTTTAATACGCGCTTTTAATCGCTATTAATCGCTAAATCTTTTTTCAAACAATATTTTTATAATTGGATTGCAATCTTTTTATCACATGTTTTTTCTCGTCTTTTTATCTTCTTTTTTACTTATTTAACATGAATGACAATGTACGCGTACGTGCCGATTTGCATGGCACGCAATACCAGCATCGCGTAGGCGTGTAATGCATGATACATATTTCGAGAATATGAATCAGTCTGGCGAGAATTGCCAGACATATCTGCACGCGAACTTTCGCCTATCCCTCATTAATGCATTCTAAGAACTGCTGACTGTTGCGTCCGACAAGGCCAAATCTGCGCGTATCGTCACGTAATATTGTTTGTCTACGTGATACGAGGCACGCATCTCTCGCAGCATGAGTAGCACGTGCAATGAATGTGGTTAATAACCGCAATAAAATTGTACATATTGAGTGAATTGACTCCGACAACGCAAACATCTAAGGACGTTTCAGAATCCATTCAAAAACCGTACTTAGACTTGGCTGAAGTTTTCGAGTTCTTTGACAGAAAATGTTTCTCAGAGAATCTTTGATAAAATTTCTTTTTGCATCAAAATTTTATATATATATTAAATTTAAATTTAAATAATTTAAATTTTTTAATTTAAATAATTTAAATTTTTTAGTATCTCGTGGTAAACTGTAATTTCGTAAATCATTTATACCAGTCCAGTATTTGCGTAATCGTCATACGTTCTTCAGTTTCTCGCATTATGGTAAATTTCTAAATTGTCGAACCGGGCACGTAGATTATTTACGCGGACAGCATTAGTTGCGCCGCATTTTTCGGTGGTCAAGTTACTTTTCTCAGCAACGGCACCACACGAGATTGGAATCGATGAAAGAAGAAACGGTAGGATTTATCACGGCAGTGGATAAAATTTACGCCCATCTGATTAGAAATCCCAAACGCGCGTCCGCCGCCGCGCGGACGAATCTTGAGGCGTATCTCGTGGCAAATTAGTGTGGATCTTGTGGGTCGGGTTAAGCGGGTATTAAAAACTTTAACGAGAACAAATAACCTTGACACATAAATAGGTGGACGCGCGTCGGTCATCCCATCGCGTTTAAATCATCGCCTGCATTTTTTAAAGTCGCCGCGACTACATCGCGATTAAGATATAATTACAAGTAAGAATTAAAGGTCAATTATTTATATGCAGTAGATAAGAAAAAAACGATTGTAATGTTAAACTTGCACCTGCTCACGATAAGTTAAAATAACACTTGATTTATTTACTTATTAAAAAATTTATTGAGTTATTGATTTATTAATTTATTAATTAAAAAATAATAGTATTAATATTAATAATAATAGTATATAATATATAATAATATATATAATAATAATAATAGTATATAATATATAATAATAATAGTATTAATAGTAATAATCTAATAATAACAATATTATATCGTCGTATTTTATATTAGACAAAAAATAAATTACGAGTTTAATTACGATTAATTACGAGTTTATGTACATTTTATGCTAATATCTTATTCATACCTTCGTTTATTTTTGCTGTACGTACCCAATAAATGAAGTTTTCAACTCGAAAGAATGTTTCACGAAGAGAATCAAAAAGCTACAGTCGACTTTAGTAACAAGAAGCAGAAGAACGTTGATCGCAGAGAAAATATACGGAAAACACAATGTATGTACGCGAATGAGAAGGCAGAATAAGAGCAGGTGTTTTGAAGCCCGCGTGAACATCCGCGTGCCTTTCTAACGTATCTCGTTTATGTTGGAGATACCGCGATGTTTGCTGACGAAATATGCATCAAACATTTGTAAATGTTATGGCATCTGACGGCGGAAAGACCGGAATTATTTCGGGAGCATTAAAATGCTAATCTCGGTTCCCCAAACTTATCAAGTATACATGCATCATCGCGATAACGGAAGCAAACCACGATTCGATAAAATACTCTGTAATACAAATGTTTATTCCAGTAGCCGCATTTTTTCATTCAGCAATATATATATTAATTTCTTAAATTCGTTATAACGAATAATAGTTATAACTTATTGTATACTATTCTTTTCCCGAGATTATTTTATTGAATCTCTCTAAATAATGTGTATATTATACTTCAAAAAATACTGGAAAACTTAATAATGATTTTTTTTATTTTAATTTTATATTTTAATTTTATTGTTATTTTTTTTTTTTACTTTAATTAAAACCAGAATGAATTGAATTTGAAAAATGAATATTTTGAAAGATACAGGTACACTTATAAAGTCATTTTGGCATTTTATATGCTACTTTCGTAGATTGTCTCAAAACCACAAAGTATCATTATAGCTACAGCTTTTAATTGTCATGCAATTCAAGAAAAAGAATTACGGGAGAGGCCACTAACCCGAAGATTATGTCACGTGGATTAGACTCGTCATCGGCGTCGCCCTTCATAGGGTGTCGAAAATAGCAGCCCCGTTGATGTTGTTGCGTGCACTCTACCATAATAAACCGTAACTTCTTGCGTATACACTATCGTTTGATCCCGATGTCTCGACGGCCGATTGAGCCAATTCATTTTTCTGCTTCCCGTTCTCGCAAGCCCTATATTTTTCGCCACAATCATTGCCCTGGTTTACATTCCGCGGTTTTGAGGTCAGACGTCTCTTCAATTTTTTTTTCACTCGGGATGCACGAGGAGTTGCTATTTTTGGTGCATATTTACGTAAGTTGAACTTATCACCGCGCGTTTGGCGTTCGATGTAACTATTTAATTTTTAAACGAAACGAATGGAATTTTTTCTGTTTGTAAAGTTAATTGATCAGTCAATCGAGTTGCATCGAATTTATATTATAAGTTCAACGGGTTTCTTTGAAAGCTTCGAAAGCTTTAAACATATCTTCCGGCTGTGCGCGTTAATCGTTGTCGGCGATAGTGTGATGCTAGTGTAATTTGAGAAATGCCTGTAATTCGAGTACTCTTTTAAACCCGGAAATCGGATAAAGCTTTCATTCATTGACAATTCAGGAAAATTGGGACTAAAGTAACAGTTGGAACAACGCCAGATTGAGTCAATGTGTGAGCGTATACAGATTCACTTCACTTAATTTACTGATATCAAAGATAATTGTATTAAATAATGTAGCACAAAAATATCCTTTCTTTGGAACTTATTCATTAATTTCCAATTTTATGTAATTATGATATTATCTTCAATTTTTTACACGTTTTATTTAATTATTTTTAGATAATAAAATAATTTTGCGAGAACAATCATTAATATTAGACATTTATTGAAATTATTGGCGAAAAATCATGCTCCATTTTATCACACACAAAGAATAAATATATTATATAATTCTAAATATATCTTAATGTATATATTATCGAAGGAAAAACTATATATAATGTAGCACAAAGATATCCTTTCTTTGGAACTTATTCATTAATTTCCAATTTTATGTAATTATGATATTATCTTCAATTTTTTACACGTTTTATTTAATTATTTTTAGATAATAAAATAATTTTGCGAGAACAATCATTAATATTAGACATTTATTGAAATTATTGGCGAAAAATCATGCTCCATTTTATCACACACAAAGAATAAATATATTATATAATTCTAAATATATCTTAATGTATATATTATCGAAGGAAAAACTATATATAATGTAGCACAAAGATATCCTTTCTTTGGAACTTATTCATTAATTTCCAATTTTATGTAATTATGATATTATCTTCAATTTTTTACACGTTTTATTTAATTATTTTTAGATAATAAAATAATTTTGCGAGAACAATCATTAATATTAGACATTTATTGAAATTATTGGCGAAAAATCATGCTCCATTTTATCACACACAAAGAATAAATATATTATATAATTCTAAATATATCTTAATGTATATATTATCGAAGGAAAAACTATATATAATGTAGCACAAAGATATCCTTTCTTTGGAACTTATTCATTAATTTCCAATTTTATGTAATTATGATATTATCTTCAATTTTTTACACGTTTTATTTAATTATTTTTAGATAATAAAATAATTTTGCGAGAACAATCATTAATATTAGACATTTATTGAAATTATTGGCGAAAAATCATGCTCCATTTTATCACACACAAAGAATAAATATATTATATAATTCTAAATATATCTTAATGTATATATTATCGAAGGAAAAACTATATATAATGTAGCACAAAGATATCCTTTCTTTGGAACTTATTCATTAATTTCCAATTTTATGTAATTATGATATTATCTTCAATTTTTTACACGTTTTATTTAATTATTTTTAGATAATAAAATAATTTTGCGAGAACAATCATTAATATTAGACATTTATTGAAATTATTGGCGAAAAATCATGCTCCATTTTATCACACACAAAGAATAAATATATTATATAATTCTAAATATATCTTAATGTATATATTATCGAAGGAAAAACTATATATAATGTAGCACAAAGATATCCTTTCTTTGGAACTTATTCATTAATTTCCAATTTTATGTAATTATGATATTATCTTCAATTTTTTACACGTTTTATTTAATTATTTTTAGATAATAAAATAATTTTGCGAGAACAATCATTAATATTAGACATTTATTGAAATTATTGGCAAAAAATCATGCTCCATTTTATCACATACAAAGAATAAATATATTATATAATTCTAAATATATCTTAATGTATATATTATCGAAGGGAAAACAATATATTCCCAATATACGCACACAACTGTCTTGAAAATTTAATTTTGCTGGTAGAAGCGCGTTTTGCCTCGAAGGGACGGTCGTATAAAGGGAGAGCTAACAGACGAGAAAGACGCGAAAGTGCGGCAAGACCAAAATGACACGGAGGTGTAGCGCGGAGAAACGGCATGCGGTATACCGCGGCGGGCCGTTCGGCGATAAATCGTCGTTCGTGGTCTCTTTGCTCGAGTAATTTGCGCCGCTAAATGGTCACCGGCAGGCATAACTCGCCCGGGATGGAGGAGGCGCCTGCAGAAACAACAGCGACGCGTGGAACACGCGTCCCTCGTTATGTAAATCGGACACAATCCTCGGATATATCCAGAAATTCGGGGATTTGCAAAGACAAAATATACGAATATTCGTAAAAAATCCTGAACGGGTTACTTCATCGTCTGGAAGTACAAGTGTTTTGTATCACCATTAAGGGAGTCATGTATTTATTTATATATATAAATAGCGTGTAAGATATCTTAATATATCTTTTATCTTATGCAACGAAAGCAAACTTAAAAAAAAAACTCGATTACTCGATTATTTATTTTTTATTTATTTTTTTGTTATATAAAAATAATTTTTTTAATGGCGCTATTTATTAAAATCATACTTTGATACTTTAATCTAAAATATTAAACAATTTTTTAAAAATAACATATGTTTTATTAAAAATTGCGTTTGTAATTATTACGATAAGGACGACAAACAATTTCAACAATAATGAAAATACTTTTGGTGATTTACAAAAGATGAAGAAAGGAATGCTTATCCTTTTTCTCCAGGAATACAGCGAATTCTCTTCCGAGAGATTGCTTCTTTTTCCGGTGTTATATAGTCCATCTGCGCTGTTAGGCTTCAAAGGTACAAGAAGTCGACGACTGTGGTCTGTTTAATGTACACATTTTAGTAATTTGTGTCGCTAAATAGGCACGAGTCATCTTAACTCGTCGGATGATGTTTGCATTTTCACGGTACATATAAAAAGAACAGAAGATTTGATCTTGAATACGGTGGCCACCGCGAAAATATTAGACTTTTTTGGACATTGTCAGTTCTCTAAATCCTGCGACAGACGCATTCACGACTTCTATAATTGAGTTTCTCATGCCGACGATAGTCGTTCCTTGCCTTATGAGTGATCTTTCTTTTTCTCCCTTCACTCTCTCTCCGCATACATATGTTACTCCGCTTTTAATTTTATTAACCCTGTTTCGTCTCTTGCATTATATGCGCTGCTGTCTTTCACGTTTATTGCGGACGTTGCGACAGATATGTCGTGCCCTTAGATTCATTAGATTTTTAGAGCGTCG
>NW_021852364.1:247683-254826 GCF_003651465.1 Formica exsecta
GAGCGTCGTTATCTCTTTTCTCTTTTATCTCATGATTTATAGATTCATGGAATTTATCTATGTCAAGATAGCATAAATATAATGAATATTTTTTTGAATACGTGTTTAAGTCTGATAAATTTAAAGGTGTTTTTAAATTTAATAAATTTAATTGACAAAAAATACTTTGTTGCGAATATGATTGTTAAAATAAATCTATCTCTCATGTTGCGATATTGCGAATTATCAACGATAAATTCGTAGAAAATTGTCTGTTAAGCTTTATCATTGATAGATATTAAACATAGTAGTTACAAGCAACTGTTTAAAGAATTTAATTGCATATCAGAAAAATCTTAATGTAATCAATCATTCATATTTGCATACGTTTACAGAACAAGTAGATACCGTCCGGATTTTGTTATAACAAGTAATATCGTTGTTAGTACCTTTAAACATAACTGCTATTAAGACAAGCTATGATTACCAAGAAACCGTTATAATTATTATCAAACCGTTATAATTATTTATAATAACATTCTATTTTGCCATTCGATTTTAATCGGTCAACTCAAATATAATAACTCAAGCCAAATATAATAATTAAATAGAAGAGATAAAAAAGCTTTCCCTGTCTCATTTTCAAAGTAAATTACACAAATCAATTGTATAATTTAGAAATGATTGAGAAGCTATAATTAAATATATCGCATATAATTATCTTTTACTCTTTACTCTTATCTTAATTATCTTTACTCTTTTATATTAAATACATAAAATATTCATGTATTTATTACTTTAATTTATTCTGTCAAATTTACTTATTTTAAGATATAGACGTCGATTATAAAAGTATTTATTTTAATAAATTATTATTATTTATTATTATTATTAATATTATTATTATTATTTAATTTAATAAAATATTCTTCTTGTGCATCAATAATAATTTGCAGATTTAATGATTTTTTTCTTGCGATAGGTAGCCTTATATCGACTAGCATCCCGCGGTTATTCCTCTCGATAGATTAATTTGTACTACTAAACGTTTCTCAGTCGGCTTTCTTTAATAACAACCCAAACACGTTAATCCTATATTCTCTCTTTCTCTCTCTATCCTTGATATGTAAATCGATCGAGGTTTGATTGGACACGTAGTAGGAAACCGTCGCTTAGGCAGAATCTATAAAAATTCCGGACATCTTATTTCCTCTTTAAAAACGGTGGATATAAGGATCTTCAGCACAGTAGGCGGTCTTGATACCCGGCCAAGACTAATAACGCCGAAAGGACAAAAAGGATCTTAGCGGTGCCGTTATAGAAAGTTAGAAGGCGAGAGAGGAACTTGAGAAGGACACGCAATCAAAGGAATCAGGCTCGCGATAAGAGTGACAGATTTAGCAAACGCGTGTCCCTTGAAAAAAATTGATAGTCAGAGAAAATACTTTAAATGTGGACTATTAAATTATAGATAATTAGACATTTAATTTATAAAAATTACGAACTATAGAAATATAACATCTGTATTGTATAATGACAATCTCATACGCGTTATAGAAACTGATAAGATAAATGAAATATTCGTGAAAGGTCGACGTTTTTTTTTTTTTTTAATATTTTTACGTTCTTCTTTTAAATCTTTTTTTTTAAAATATTTTTCAAGTAAAATCTTTTAAAATCTTTTTTTAAATTTTTGATACACATCTATTAAGAAATCCGCCACTAATCCTGAAAGAAATTTAGGAAATCGCGCACGAAGTACATGGCACGGCCGAGCTGATACTTCTCGAAAGCGGGCCTGTTGTTAAGGGACAGGGCCCTCGTAATAAACGCTGATTTAGGTGACGTATCAACGCCCGCTGATCGCGCTTATGACATATGGCGCTCGCTTATTATTCGTGTCCTCTTCGCGTTCCTGAACGAAATCGCGAGGTGCGGAGAAAGAGAAAGAAGAACCTAAGAAGCTGCGGGATAATCGTAAGGTCCGACGATCGTGAAACCGAAGACGAGCAATTACTCGGGCGGCGAGAGACTGGTCCGGCAGCTTGGCCTCTTTAATTAAACCAGAAGGCAGCGAAAGAAACGCGACGCCTCTCTCTCTCTCTCCCCTTCCCTTCCCACGTGACGATCGCTGATCGATACAACGGTCTCGTGAGATGACAAGTGATGAAAGCGGTGGTTAATCGGTTGATGACCATCTCTGCTTGATTGGCGAGATCTAGATCATAGGAGACGATATTCTATGCAATTATATTAAAGAAATGTTTAAGATGTAAATAAACATTGTTAGTTGCATCATTTCATATATTAATAAATATGTCCCTAATATTCTTTGAATAAAGGATAATGTTAATAATTTAAACTTGATATACATAATATTGATCAGTTTAAACCTGTCATTATTTCATGATTGTATTTTTATAATTTCTAATGTATCATATATATAAAGCTGTTGAATTTAATTCATTATTTGAAAATTTTTAATTAAATTATTTACTCTATAAAATTATTATATTATTATTTATTTCATCATCATCGTTAAAATATGATTATGTGAAACGCTCTCCTTTCTCTTTTCATATGGCAAGAAATACTCATAAATAATCCGGTACCACGCAATTGAATAGTCGCGAAAGGAAACGTACACGGTTCGAGATTCTGTGGATTATGACATTATCGGAATAATCGATGGGCGCAGTTTGCTACGTCGTGCCGGAATGGTCGGCGATCTTTTGTACGATTGCTGATTTATGAGCAAACCGCGCGCTCACATTCTTCCGTTTTGTACCCGAGTTATACTTTCGATGTTTTATATTGAAGATCTGAGAAATTGTGTACAGTCATTCACATAACGAGACAAGAGTTACACATGCCCTCGCCACCTTCTCGTTTACATCAACAGCAATTTTTTTTCTTATTAGAATTATACAATAAAATTGTATAACAAATATCGTTTTTATTTTAAATTTTATCTTTATTCTCAATTCTCATCTAAAAATAAAAATAATTAAATTGTTGTTATATTTAAGTGATTAAACAAATTGTTGTTTAATTACGTAAAAATATATTTTTGCAGTATTTTTGATCTCATACTTTATAATTATATCGTTGATAATGTTTCTTCCTTATTATTACTACATATGAAAGTTGTTTACGATATCGACAAAAATAGTAAATTATGGAATGAAATTATGTCTCCTTTGCGTATGTATAGGCATCATCTTACAATCTTAATTCGATGCCAACGGCAGTTAAATGATTTGCTTTTTTTCGTCTATCAACTTATCGTAACTCTATTAGTCACAGGGCATAATAATAGGTCGTTCAACGAATGAATAATGGCATCTATTCAAAATGCGTCTACATCGCGTATGCTTTCTAAATATGGCCCAATTTATTATAATGAAGAATCATAGCAGGTTATCTATATATATATCCATTTGCTTAAGGGTACGATTAAAATATTCTTGCAAAGATTTTCTAATGTAAAATTTTTTTTTAATTATTTTGATGTACTAGTTAAATTAACTATCATATTATAAATAAGTATTTCTTATAAGTAGATAATTCTGCATATCATTAATTACAAATAATCGTTCTACGAAAAGGTAGTATATCAAATAAATATATCAAATTCGAAAAAAATAGTAGAAATCTAAAGAAAGTTGTCACGAAAATTAAATTAATGAGACTTTACGAATTAATTTGGCGAAAATTTGGGATTTTTTTATTATTAAAAAATTATTACAAAATTACAGAAAAATTTTAAAAAATGGAAAATTAAAATTAAAATGTTCGAAAGATATCTCACTTTTTAAAATAAGGTTCTCATCTTTTGAAAAAGATTAATCATAAACATGAGAACAGAAATTAAATCGCGCGTTCGTGCCTTTTTACTATGTAACATCATTTATAATATGTTTACTGATATCACACAACTGCGAAACGTAACGAGCAGTTTATTATCGGCCTTTATTATAGCCTATTTGCATATTGAAGTATAGGCTCATATGCTGGGAATAATTGTTTCATTGTACTCGAGGCAAATTCTCACTCTAACGACTTGTGAGATGCGCGAGGATATTTATTGTTTTCGTTAAATCTCAAAATGCTCGTTATTGCGATGTATCGTAAATCATGTGTTATAATACAATTTACATCCACGATTTAGGATCTTATTCAAATTCTGTTTCCATGCTTCGTAGACGCGTTAATAGGATGTTGTTATAGAAATTATAGAAATTTCTTATCATTGACAAAATTATTGTTTGTTATAAAACATTGTTATAGGTTAAAATATAGTATAAAACAATTTAATTTCTGAAAATATTACACAAATATTAAAGCTATTTGGAGAATTAAATCAAAGTTAATATTTACAATTAGTACTCATCTTTAAGTTCTTCTATAAATTTTTGCTTGCATCTCGCGATATACTTCGTGAAACGATATTTATGACACATGGTATAATTAAATATTGATGTAAAGCCGAATGTAAAATAAATGACTCTGATCATCTGCTAGTATTCGAACATTTTTCCCCGAAATATTTTTAAGTAGATAAGTACAGACATATAATAGACGGGGTTAACGATCGTCTCTGGAGAAGTCATAAAGTTGAATGAAACGACGCGCTTGCATCTAGTCCGTCGTTTTTTTTCCGTAACTTAATAAGTATAAAAAACGAGCTGGCAGATAGAGCTGGCTCTTTTTTCGCTTTCCTCGTCGTTAAAGCATCTCAATGACTGAAGCGTTCCAATCAGTTCGGAAAATTAATAATCGAGGCGAATATCGATGCTCAAGCTCGATGCATCGATAATGCCTTTAGTTCCGGCCTGATGTCCCGATTAAAAGATTGTGAAACACATTCGCGCTTCGTCGTTCTCGTTCGATCGATCTATAGTGGTCGGCGATTTTTGATAAATTATTAATTACGGTACCTACCCACGTGGATAACTCATCACACTGAAAAACCGTCGAGTTTGCTGATTAGTTAACTCTCGCTCGACCACCGACGTGCTCGCGAACGAGAGTAACTGCTTTGATTTATGCATGAATAATTGAAGATATGCTTGTGCGCAAAACGAGCGTGGCTTCGAATGAGAGAAAAAGAGAGTTGAGAAGATGTGCTTTGATGTTTACCGTCCGTCGTAGAAATTCAATTCACACTGTCTTAATCTGACGATTATAATTTATTAAGTGGAATATTTTGAATAAATAATAAGCGAACAATCGATTAAATGTCAGATATTTTAAGAGCGATAATTAATATAAATTATATAATTTTAATTATTACATTACACCAACAACGCTGATATATTTGCATTTATCGTGTCGGAAGATGATGATGTAAAGACTAATTTTCAATTATATGGACGGTGAATCGACTCGTATTTCGACGAAAACGTCATTCTTAGGGCTGGGTTACCTGTTGATACAGTAAGGGTTATATTCACATACAATATATTCCTAAAAAAGAGTTAGCATTTATCATCTTTTGTACTCTTTTACATGCAAGTTAGAAATTCGAGACAACTCATATGTTACCTGAGTATAATTTGTTAGATCCTTGTAGATGCTACAACATAATAAAAAAAAAAACTGCAACAATAGAACAGTAAACCAATGTTCGTGTAAACCAATGTTAACCAAAGAGACAATGCAGGATATAGTTCACAATGCAAGATATTCTGTAGCAGAGAAAACGCAATCGATCTTTAATGGGCGTAACAGAGGCTTCGTGTAATTCCCGTTTTACGGATATCGGTTTTCTTCATTTTTTCAAAAAGCAACGGTCTTTACCGGAGAAAAGATCGATATCGGAGAAAGGTGCTTGCCCGATTGGCTGATTGTTCTTTTGTGACCTTAGATTCTTTGGCAGACGTCAGCGATGCTCTTTTAAAAACGGGCGTTCTTAATTTTTCCATGTTCTTCCTTTGATGATCTCTTTCTCGTAGCGGAAAGAACAGACCGTTATGCTAAGAAATTCAGAAAAGTAATAGAGAAAATTTGTCTATTTTTCCAAAAACTTCATGTCAATATATTGTGAATTAAATTTGATATTTCAGTTTTTAACCATAAGCGATATTTCAGATCAAATTAACTTTAATTTAAATTTTAAGTTTATTCAAAATCATATAATTCTTTTTTATTAAAAAATATATATTTAAAACATCTTGCATTGTGCATATTTCTTTTTAATATTTTAATTTTAATTTACTTAAAACTCGAAATAAAATTTCGCACAGGAAAGTAAAATCTGCTTGCATTTTACGATATCGCATTCGAAGCAAATTTTCATAATGGACCTAAATGGATGGCATCGTAAACCAAGTTTTTGCATTGAAAATGGCTTAAAGGCTTCATACAATTTTTGTTGCACGAGGAAAAGCTGTAAGAGTCTCGTGACTGATCGATTGCGGTTTTCGTTGCGGTTGCATCAATTTACAATTTCACTGCATCTCTCAGGCTGCGCTCGTACACGTCTTTGCAGAGCACCCGCAGTAATAATACAGAAAGAACAGCAAGACATGTGATAATGCAATGGATCTGTCGAGCAATTGTACCGTTAATGCAAAACGCTTGAATTTATAACGATAAATTGTGGAGAAATTTTGAAATTTTAACATTCCAATTGTGAAACGTGATTTTTACTAATAGTATAAAAAGGTATATTCCAATAGATGAGGAGGAACATCCTGTATATTTCGCGCAAGATACGCCGTTTATAACGTCGCTCTCGCCGTGTAAGAAAAAAATAGCCACACGCGATCGCGAAGATGAGCAACAGGTTAATCTTTCGTGATACGTCGCACACGTGCAGTCGAGAGATGAACGTGTGCGTAGGAGGAACGAGAAGAAATAGTATCACTCAAGTCCACCCACGAAATTCTGAAGAATCTAGTGACCTTGACCGCACTTTATGCGGATGGCACCAGAAATGCGAGGATTAATCGTAACGCGACCGAGTTGTTTCGATTATTCATGTGTCATATTCGTTTAACGAATATTTTCTTTTTACATGTACACTGTTATATTTTTAAAAATTTATCTAATTTATTTTTGGCAAAAGTAATTGTTTTTTGCATCAAATTTTTTTTTATATAAATATTAATTATTTTATATAAATATATATTAATATATATGAAGTAAAAAATGTGTATT
>NW_021852364.1:256051-280957 GCF_003651465.1 Formica exsecta
AAAATAAATTAACTAATATAATAATTATAAAATATAATATGTTTATTATAGAATATACAAAACACAATATCTGAAATTAATTGGAACGATATAAATCATTTCAAAATAAAATTTAAATGTGTATCTTTATCGAATGTCTTTATAGACATGAATGTGATGTATTCGTTTAATTAATATAGTTTCTTTTTATTTAGTTTTTCGAGATGCATGTGTATCTGTGTGCGTGTATGCGTTAAATTGTTTAGTATTTCTACAGACATTGGCATTGATAACTCATTATCACCGCCACGCTCAATGACGAACGCGAGAATTGATGTGACTGAAAGTGGAACGAACGGTGTATAATGTTTGAATTAATCTAAGTCAACTGAAAGAGCGAAGTCGAATATGCGAACGCGTGAAGTAAACATTGTAAAATGATTCGTTTTTAAAATGAATCCGCTCCCGGAGAAACAAACGCTCTTATAAAACGAAAAGACGTCATCCACGCTTAACTCTTCCCTGTATAAATTATTTAATTTCTCCAGATATCACACTTCGTTATACAAACCGATTTGCTCATTACGAACCGCTCCTTATCGTCAGTCTGACTTAACCGCAGATAAAGTCTCATGTCAACGAACGCATCCGTTGTCAACTCTCGTTCGTTCAAGGAGATGCTCGCGTGAATTATATTTAACGTGTTAATTATTTTGTAGATTACGCGTTTTATTATACAAAAATAATGTTATATGAAAATTGACGTATCAATATGATTTTTTTATCTAATTCCTACAAAATCTAATCTTTTTTATTTCCGACTAGCTTTTTCAAAAATATAATATTATGTTAATTATCACAAACAATTATACTTTATACTAGCATATATAATTATTTATACTATATTATTTTACAAAAGTCGCGTAAACAACACATTTTATTTTTCATAAATCTCTCTTTTTATGGCGATGTCGAAGCCTAAAGAGGGATAGTCAAAGGGGTTATCGATACTTTTTTGCGTAGGCGTGGAAGAAGCGCCTCCCTAATTATCACATGGTACACAAGTATACATTATGTCAACGGGGACGAGCCAAAATTTATGGTGCATTTGCTTGAGAGAAAAAGAGAGAGAGAGCGAGAGAGAGAGGGAGAGAGAGCCAGGTATAACTTATCGGAAATATGTAAATTGAAAAGCTGCGCGCGCGTGGGTATTAGGCAAAGAATCATGGATCGTTTGTTTAATCGCGATCCCATGGTAGAAGATAGGGGAATTAGGAGGGGGTTGGTCGAACGGCTTAATCTTCGTAATGAATGGCCCCCACGGGCCACAATGATCGAAGGGTGCACGTCCTTAATTATTTATTTTTAATATCCGGATAAGCGATCGCTCGTGCGCGCGCTTTATTGCGGTCGGAGAGGCCGTATAAATAGCTCGATAGAGATTCAACGTGACGATGCATGATCTCTTGGCGCTGACACTGGATCTTTTCTCGATGGGAGAAAGAAGGAGGGAGAAAGCGAAAGAAAGATCCACGATAAGCAGGTACCTTTAACGCGGTATCGTCTCGATCACGCAGTTTCACACGATGAAAGAAAAGTGAAACCAGTTTGACATTCGAAAACTAACATGTTTCGGCAATAGAGAATATTTCCCCCAAAAAAAAAAAATAAATAAATAAATTTTTATGTTTTAATACTATTGGATCAGAATAATTAATGCCAATGTTGCGGCTTGAAGAAAGAGAAAGATGCAGCAAGAAAGATGAAAGAAAAAATTAAGTTTGAAACTATTTATTTTATCAAATTTTTTTTTAAATGCGAAAAAATTAAATTTTTTATCATTGCATTTTTCACGATAGATATTTTGGTAAAAAGTCCGATTAAGAGTCTCTCTTTTTAATATATTATTATTAGATTGAAGTGAGTATGAGGTGATAGACGTTTCCTCTGTACATTTTAAATATTCTTTATGATAAAAAGTAAAAACTTAAATTCTTTCTTTTATATATATTTTTTCTCTGTTAAAATAATTTTTCCGTATAAGAATTTTCGATCGTTTTTGCAAGAATAAATTTGATCTTTCTGTGATTTGCAAGGCCGGTATTTGAATATCGGTCTCATTTTACTTCGTCTAGGTTTCCTATTTCTTTTCGGATGAATTTATCGGCTTCTCCGTTCGAGAAACAGAAGTTGATTCAACAGTAGAAAGCAACGAACTTTTGCGCGAATGACGGTTTATGCACATTCAGATATAGTCTCCGGAAATAGTATCGCATTCGTCTTTTGTGTCGGCCGCATCGTTCTACCGCGAATTATATTTAGCAGGCCACTATTTCGGTGCACTCTGAGGACCCCATTACCGTCTTGATGCGTTTTGTCATAAAGACGAGTAGCAACTTCGTAAATCAATAGGAAAAATATATAACATAAAAAAAAAATTTAATAATCTGTGAAAGTTTTTCACGCGTATAGAAATGTATAAAAAGTTGTAAGAATGTGAAAAATATTCCGTGGCATAAAATATAATAACAGTCGAGGACAGCAATGATGTGTGTTATGAATCGCACTTTCGCGTGACAGGTAATTAACGAAGATATTAATTTATGTTGATTTGAATGCACGGATGCATTTACATCCCGTGTCATCAGTTATTGCGAGAAGGATGTATATATGTATACGTTTGAATAACTATGTGAGTTATTACGCTGGCTTAGCTACTTTCAGTAGGCAAACATTGACTCGCAGTAGTGTCAAAGTACCGCAAACTATGATTTATGCACCTGTGAGAAATTTATAACAAATTTTAGTATCTTTTACAAAGATTACTTATGTTTTAGTTATTAAATTACAAAATTTTTAATTAAATAAATAAATCAAAATTAAATTTTTTTTAAATATAAATTACGACATCGTTGTCGAATATTATTTACACATTATGGAAATTTCATCTAATAATTACATGCTTGATTCGCAAATCTATATTATTTTTATATTATTCTGAAAAATATGCATTTCTGAATAATTATTAGAAAATATAAGAATAATAATTAAAGTCTGAATATATCGGAAATATTTTAAATATTTTAAAACAAATCTTTTTTTGTCACGTATCTGATTTAATATTATCAATTACCATTTTGTTATTTTAATAAGTAAAACAAGAATAAATAGCACGAATTCTATACGCCTTTTCTTTATTCGTTTGCACGCGCAATGCAATGTACGAGTATATGTATAAGACGGGTTGACCGATGATCAGAAATTTGTATTAGATTGTAATTAAGATGTTTGCCATTAATTGCGGAAAACATCAATGGCACGCAGCTGCAAGGAATGACGAGATATGTCATCCTAAAGCTTATCAATTCATCTATTCGACCGGAGATTGCATTTCTACCCGTCGTATATATTTATCGCTCTATTAACTTGCGTGCATATTCTTGCAATGTTGTGCGACACGAATCAACACGCACAAGATACGGAAATGTCAGACGCGATTATTGTTGCAATTAGCCCGCGAGGAGAGAAAATAACTATGGCACAGATCTGAAGTATCATTCACATAAGCTTTATATTGTATAATTGAATTTTATATATATCAATGCAAAGAATATCAAGATTTCTTTTTCAGAGAGTGCATAAAAAGAGAAGATATTTTATATATATAATATAATATAATCCATATAATTAATTATATTATATTTATAATATAATTTATATAATATTATTTAATTCAGTATATAATGTAAGGTATTATGTGAATTTAGACTAATAATGATTGATTGCAAATTAAAAAATTTAATTTCGATTTGCTTTCTAGATTCTAGGTAATTCAATCGTGCATCGTCATCCCGTATCATTTAATTTAGAAAAATTTTGTCATCACAAAACGGATCAGATACTGTATCGCGATCAAAGTTTGTCTTTTTTTGTAAAGAGATTTAGAGGTCATGACTCGCGATACTAATTAATTGAATTACGTCGTTTAACTTGATCGTTTATTCTGTTGGAGGATGCTTCTTAAAATTTCAGACCCTAATTTTGGACAGTCCTCCCTGCTATTGTCTTGATTAAAGTTAACGCAGAGTACGGAATCGTATGAATAGCTTCGAGGTTTCATGAATTTGTTGCGGCGCATATATGTATTATTCATAGCCATAAATTATATCTTGAGAGTATTATATTGTCTTCATATATATAAGGGGAAAAGTATTCTTGGAACTTCGCGATTCACGTGACATTTGCTAGACCTTTCGAAAAATAGTGAAGACGATAATTTCAAATTTCAACGCCAAATCTTTTCAATCTTAACTTCGCCAATAGATTGCCACTAATAAATATTTTGTCTCACTAATAAATATCGTTGTCAATAATGTGTTCTATAAAATGCAGATGCAAACATATAAATTTACATACGTAAAAGAAAATAACTATTATTCTTGTTTTGTATCGGCAATTATCTAAAAACAATTTGATACTACTTTTATTACACAGCACGAGAATACAATCAAATGCATAAAGTACATAATATTCGTTGTTAATATTTACACGTTGTTAATATTTACACGTTCTTAATATTTACACATTCTTAATATTTATTATTTTTATATTATTTTGATTGCAATTATTGATGCAAGGAATGATAAATCTTTCGAAGGAAAGAATGAGGAAGTCCTTAGGTTATTTATATTAAGATTCCAATCTGCGGTAAATCGCACAGTCTGTTAGAGATGAGAGGTATTTTATTTCCATTAATTAAAGTTTGACGTAGTATTGATCGGTCTAAACATTTCGGAGAAATTTCGCACAAGATCCAATTCGCATATCTCGACTTTCGCCAAAGTTTTGCGAGACGTCACAATATTGCTTTTGTTCAGAAACCGGAAATTCAACCGAAAACTATTCTACCAAAATTCAACTTCTTTCTTCTTCATATGTCAGAGGAAAAAGCTGAAATATGTCACGTGGAAAATCTTTACTATTTTTAAGAATCCGTGTAAAAAACATTTAACAACAATTATATAATGCTGACTGTAAAAATACAGTCGTTAAATTTCGAAAATTAATTCTTAGATTTTTATTAGACTTTTAATTGTTAGACTTCTATTCTCATCAAAGGTGAACAAAGAGATTGTTAGCTTATCTATCTCGCCTATCTTATTAGATGAAAAATTACGTTCTTGTATAAATAACTTTATAATAAAATAAAAAATTTAATTTATCAGTGGTTTTAATTCGCGCATGAAATCAATGTCTCAATGTCCGGTTTAACGTGTGTCCGATTTTATGTATGTGTGAATTCGCGACGGTAACTTCAACTGCTTCGATTCTATTCTAGGTTGACCTATAGAGGAACGGTTCCTTCTCTGGTACGAAACTCGGTCTCGGATTCGCGTCGCGTCGCTGACTCTTCGTTTTCTGGGTAGTCAAAATACGCTGACAATAAATTCAGACGTAACGTCTCGCCGTATGCGGAAGGAATCTGTAAGTTCCATTTTTCTTTTTTTGCTTGGGTCATTTCGTTAGAGTCTGTGATAAGGAGCCTCAATGAATATTTATATAATCGGAAAAAATCTTTGAATTTTATCAGAAATTTCTAATCTGTTTCTAATTAATTTCTAATTAAGTTCTTTGCGTGAAAAAATGCGGTACACACACAGGAACAAGGTACAAATATTAATGATATCACTTATCTTTCCCCTAGAATTAGATATAACTTAAAAAAATTTTTTTTAAATATTAAATCGATAAAAAGAGACGTATATAAGAAAAAATTTAAGTTAAAAATATATTTCTATAAAAAGAAAAATAGAAGTTTCTAATTCTATTTATAATGAAGGTTTAGAAATAGTATGATTGTCAATGAAATGCTTTAATAATAGTTGCGGAGTATTTTTCAAGGGCGTGAGACTAATATAACGTTTTATGGGAACAAGATTAATGGGAATAGTGAAATAAATGGTGAGATCATTGGAAACGTGCCAGTTTCTGGAAAAGGATTCATGTAATAAATACACGTTTAAAATATATATCTGCGGATTTGACGAGCAAAATTTATGGAAATATGTGTTTAATAGAGACTATTTTTATATCTGTACTGTTATTTCTCACTGAAACATGTTAATCATTCTGATATATATTAGAAAGACACAACAGAAGATACATCATAAATCATAAGCAGCTTAATACATAAATGATTTCGCAACTTTATTTTAAATCTGTTATATTAATAAGGTCATAAATTAAATAATAACGATCGGTGGTTTCTGCATAAGCGCCAATAGCGTGTTGCATCATAAAATCATTAAATATGTTCACAAGTATATTCGTATATTATATCAGACAGCCATTAAAGCTAATAAAACGCCCAGTACTCAAGATGTAAGAGGAATTAGATTCTAGAAATTAATGGCTATATATAGGGTGATCCGCACTTTAACATAAAATATGTAAATTAAAATAAGACACAATATTTTCTTTGGAAAATTTCCTAAACAAGGAAAACTATAAAAAATTAAAAAAATTAAATTTAAAAATTTCATTTTGCTATTTCGACTTATTTTTTCATGAAAAATCAATCTCTTGCCGGTTGTACCACGAATTACGGAGCACCCTGTATATCAGACCTATGTAAAATAAACAAGTGTTTATTTTCAAGTAATCTCGGTGTCGGATATAACATGAGCTCGCTCAGTGGTGCTTCTCAATGAATGAAGCGCGACTCAAGGCGATCTCAAGGTGAGATTGACGAAATCAAGAGTGGATGAGTTTCGCTTTCCGCTGCCAAACGCGCACCGCCTCGCGTAATGATTCTTTCGAGTTCAATGACTTCGGAGATTGAAGATCACGATTAGATAAGATCGCGAAATTGGACTGCGCGTGATGATCGTGACCAAGCGATCGAATCGGACGGCCAGGCGTGATCTCGCTCGCGGCGAGATCACGTGAAACTCGAATCTTGATATCGTGTGGGAGTTGACTAATTATCCGACGCGTTCGTGTGAGAAATTAATTCACCAATTTGTAAATCGACGATCGTATGCCGGCGAACGCGTTTCGCGTTAATTCGCTTCTTTCGCGAGAACCTGAACTATTATAAGCAACCGGTTTGATTTCTCGCTCGCATTTTTGTCACTTGAATATAATTATCGAAATGATAATTTCTTCCTTTGTTTCGTGGCACATCTGGCTTTAAGATTTATTCCGTTGTATAGGAGTTTTTATCTGTTTAAAACGCAATAAAATTTAATTTGCATGCTTCCGCGGAAGCGGCGCGAGTTGTTTATGTCTCAATATCGACAAGCTATCATTGATAACGCGATCATGATGCAACGCATATTTTATGATACTCGTAAAATCTTATGACTAGGGGGAATAACAGGTGATGCTTCTACATCAATTACTCACGGTTCGCGATATCTGTACCGAACAAAAACAATAAGATGCGATCAGGAAATAACAATAATAACGATCGATTTTATGTAAACTTTTAAATTTTAACTTAATTTAATAATTAGTTTTTAATTGTAAATTGCCAAATATAAAATCAATAATATCAATAAATATCAAAAAATATTGCAGTTTCTTTGTTAAAAATTCAACGAAGTCGAATCATACACATATATATCTATATATTAATTAATATATTAAAACTTTCAATCAAATTTATGTAAATGGAAATTTATGATTGATGTCGATCAATTTTGATCAGTACTATTTATGATATTATTCGACGTTGATTCAATCGCCAGAAAATGTCTGCTCGTACTCGATAATAAACTTTGATCGAAACTTCGCTTGTCCTTTGACAGCACGCGACTGATGACGGTAGGGTAAACGTGACGAGCGATTCCAGAAGCGATCAATCAGGACCACCATGACCCTCGACTTCCTCGGAGTCGAGGTCTCCAATCTCTTCCTGATCGCGCTTGTCAGAAAGGGGGAGGAAAGGGGCAAACATCGAAAAGTTCACGACACGTTACGACGTAAGCTGTGGCGCTAAGGGGGAGGGGAGGGGGTGTTTAGGGCCCCCCGCGATGCTTTCCCTGGCTATTGTCTACCTTCTTGGTACACAATCAAACGCGAGTTTTAAAATTTTGATGATGCTTCGATGGGGTGTAATTTATGTTTAGGAAATAAATGTTGTGTTCGCGAATTGCATTTATTTTGTAACTATTTTTTTATTTTTTTATTAAAAGCGGATTAAAATTTGAAAAATATTTTCTAATCTTTTTTTTGTATTAAAAATATTTTAATAAAAGATTCGATATTGGTTTATACGAAATCATGTGAGGGTCACCAGAGTTAAAGAGTTACATGGGGCACTTAAACGCTTTTTTATAAGCGATGTCAATCTTGATTATTTTACCCTTCGAGCTGCGTCAATATCTCAATAATAATGTGCGATATTATGTAGGCGCGAGCTAAACGAGATAAAATATAAGATACGATTTTGACACCAATGTGATTCAATGCTGCAATCGTTCGCAGATGTAGATCTTGACTTCTTGTTTCTTTCTCTCTTTCTCTATTTCTGACCTTCTATCTTCTTTTCTTTTCTTTCTCTGCTTTCCCACTTGTTGATCTTTGGTGCCCCCTGACATCGGGGGGCCTCCTGCGGGGCCGTCAGTTACGCCACTCTTTTTCTGGTCCCGACGTACCCTCAACTGACTGACAGAAACCGAGAGCTTATGACGTGTGGTCATCTTCTCGACGGACGATGGGTCGGATGTACCCATCGTCGATGTTGAGAATTCGGTTAAAATATCTCGAAGGCGTCGTGCGCGCGCGCGGTAACAATATCATAAAATATTTTTAGACTCCGGCGAGAGAGATGGCGAGACGTCGTTTCGCCGATGGAGCATAATTTTATTTTACCAACGTATTTCGTGCGTTAACTCATCTCTTGATAGGTTCAACGATCGGCGATGATTGAAGTCATATTTAAGGAAATTGTTCGATAGTTCCTCAAAATGTCAAAAAATATTAAATGAAGATATTAAATAAATAAAATAAGTTTTCAATTATAAGAATATAAAAAAATCAATATTTTTGCATAATAAATAATTTTTCAAAATTGTAACAATTTTACTTATTATTTAAATTTACATTATCTCATGTTTTTATTCTCTTATCTCTCTCTATTTTTTATTCATACTTTTACCATAAAGAGAGGAAAAGAGAGCGTATTTTATTTTAATTCCTCTCATATCCTTCTCGTAGGGCATAAGACGTTTAAAAAAAAGAGAAACCGCGGTGACGTTATAATATACCTTCCGGCCTCGGGAGAAGTTAAACATTTCGTCTGTCATCTCGATGGCGGACGCGATAGTTAAACTAGCGTTTAACGCGTGAAACCTGTGTCACCGGAGAACGCGGCCGACGCGAAACGTGAAATTGCGGCGAAATAAAAGTGCCCCGTCCTTGGTCGGGGCGATTCCAGTTCGACGCACCTGTCTCGGGGCATAATCGTTGGCTTTAAGCGATCGCGCCACGTTCCACCAGGTACGTAGACCCGCGGTAAATAGGCACTTCTTGTTGTCTAGCGCAACTGCCCCGGAGGGATTCTCGCTACCTCCTCTCTTCGCTCTGTCTCCTTAATCGCCTCTCCCGCGTGCATCCTCGACCGCCGAGCTAGCGAATCCATCCGGAACGACGCTCGGCGTCGAGTAACGCCGCGTACTTTCAGTCGGCTCTATTTAAGCGTATTGAGAATAGAAAGAGAGAAAAACCTCCCAGAGAACCATCTGTAAGGCATGTAGGAGATTAACGAATTGCCGTTCGCGTTTATGTACGACTATGCTAAATGTTTTCGCGCCGAGCCGTAAAGAACGGTGAAATACGGGCCCCCCCGTTAAACGAAAACGCGAGAATGACAACTCGCTAAAAATCTGAAGTAGAAATTCAGTTCTGTTTTTCATGCTCTGCGAGATTGACGGAAAATGGATATTTCGGCGACGATTGCTTGTCAAACTTGGAGAATTGGACATCTCCAGTAAAAATGATTCAAGAAAGAGAAAAGAGAAATATTTTTTCGCTACAAGTGGCGAAACTCAATCAACGTAAACTCTATTTTAATAGCATTTTTTGACAGAAAATTGAAATATGAAAAATTACAACAAACACGAGATCGAAGATCGATCTCGAGACCTTCAGATTTTCCGAGAAATAAAATCTGCATATATCCATTTTCCGCCGATTCTAGGACACTGGTAAGACCTTTTTTCATCACATTCCACATTCCACGCCGTTGCAATATCGTCACGGCCGTGCTTAGGAGCTGTAAAACTAATTATCCGCGACGGAAGGAAGAAAGAGCGTCCCGTAGACGTACGCGAATTCTTTGATCTTTGCGGCTATCTCGTCGAGCCGAGGATCCAGCTGGTGGCGGGATGAAGGTGCGGATTGTGGGCGAATAAAGGATCCGCCATGTCGTTTACGCGATAATTGATTTGACGGCTCCGAGAAGAGAAGTGCGCAAGTACCATCGCTAAAAGTGCCATTAGCGGCACGAGAATAAACTGCGCGAACTCGTCTTAAAAATAAATTTAAAAAGTCAGATTTATTACAAATAGAAAAAAAATACCTGGGAAAGAGAAAGAGAGAAAAAAATGTAATTTTTTAGAAAATAAAAATATGTTAGATCTAAAAAAAAGAAAATCATCAACTTTGATTGCACTCAAAAGTTTTCAAATTATTATGTAAGAATATAAATAAATATATATATAAATAAATAAATTATGTAAAATGATAAAATTTAGAACAGAATAGTTTTAACGTTTTAAAATCACAAACGGCATTTGGATTTACGATTAACAAGTTCTTATCACGATTAATACACATAAGTCTCTCTCAAGGAATTAATGTAGTGATACAGCCTGAGAAAAGAAGAAAGGAGGAAAGATTGCAAATATAGAAATATTATTTTTTTAAACTATCATATTAATTTTTTTATATCTTATTTCGTCATATAAAATGACAAAATGCATTAAATTATATTTATTAATCCGTTATATATTTATTTGTAATTGGATTAGTTTATACGAATTGTACATAAAAAATCATACAGTGAAATATTTTCTGTCCTTCACTAAAAGAGGATTTATCCTCTCTTAAAGGCGAGACTTACTTAGATAGAACTTACAATCGACTTTCCAACTGCCGTGCGGTCTATTATTAAAAGCGACTCTCGGAGGGAGATGAGATAGTCTCGTTGACTATTTTATTGATAAAATCCAGGTAGAGAGAAAAAGAGAGAAAAAGTCTTTCCATATAAACGCAGTTCGGGGAGGCCGAGGGCGCATAAAGTAGATACAAGGTACCGCCGAGGAAAAATCAATGAGACGCGAAGGAGTAGATCTCTCGATGTGGGCGGTATCTTTGAACAAACGAAGGGTCCGTCGAGGTAGCGCGCGACATGCATCATCATCCTTCTATCCTCCCCCTCCCCCTCTTTCTTCGAGAGTCGATAAACCCCCGGCACTCCTAATCAGACCGCGGGGCTCGTCGGTGGTATCTCCTTGCGTTATCCCCTTTATTGCCGGATGATCTATCGCGGTAATATTGAAAAATGACCGTCGACTCTTCTTCTCTCCCGCCGTTGACGACAGATCCGGAGATACATAATGTACTATTCTCTCTCTCTCTCAAATTGTAAGGATCGCCGGGGCTTTTCGAGAGAGGATTACAAAGAACGGTGTCCCAGCATCCCGTTCTACTGACGGGACAAAGAGAGGAGAAAGGCTTAAAAGTCATCGTCTCAGGCTACGCGACGGGGGTTGCCGTCGTCGACGTAATTGAACGAGATGATAAGTCGTGAAGCACACCATCGTTTCTTCTCTCAAGGATTTGCCATATTGTTTATCGGTTATCGAGAGGCGACGGTATCTATTAATTTTATCCTTGACGGGTGAGTAGCGTTGAATTAAGTGTAATCCGGAGGAATAACGCGATTAAGATGCGGTTGATATCGCGAACCACCCAGACTTCAGCCTGCGTTCACGCGAATCCGAACGCTAATAGAAATTCGATCAAATCGTTTTTCCCAACGGGAAATTATATTTAATTATTATATTTAATCTTGTAATCTCATTTTTCGCAATAAAAAATTGGCATCTTATAATTAAGAAAAGCAATGTAATTTTGATAGTTTTTGTACCTGCAAACCACAGATGCAAGAATAATTTGTGTCTTGAATCTTATCTCTAAAAGTATGCGAATGTTTCAATATTTGTCAACTTGACTGATCGTTTTATATAATGCTAGAATATTTATTTAGCTATAGATCTTATAATTCTTTGATTAGTTTGATTAAAAATAGAATATTTTATTATCACATAAAAAACCCGATTAAAAAAAATTTGCATTATATCAAACAATTAATAGCATAATTAAGTTTATTTTCAAATTAAAAATAATATTTTTTTCTCAATCAAAACTTTTCTAAAACAATCCAAATCTTGGCTATATAAAAGAAGGGTTTTAGTAGAAAAAAATTTTGATTTTTTAATGAAAAATACCATGGAAATTAGTACGCTGCGTGATAGTTGGGAATATTATGCACTGTTAAGATTAATATTACAAGCGATAGTGTCAACTCAATTATATCAGACAGTAGCAACAAAATGTCTCGCAAGGCGCATATAAATTATCGGCGCCCGCGGACATGCCAGAATAGAAAAAATGCAAAGATCCCGTGCCGATTATTCCGCTTCGAAGTTGTTTATCGAGCGTATCACATAAGTTCTTCCTGTCAACCGCATGTTGTGCAATTAAACGATATAGACGAGATAAAATAGAAGAGAGCGCGAAAGATATGCGGTATTGGTACAGGCTGATGCAAACGAAGATTGAATGGTGCACGAGTGTCATGCTTTTCTGCATATATTGCGATGAAATGTTACGATTTTTACGCGTTGTTATCGCGCGAAAAGTTGAATGCAGGTTGACGCAAAATTGATGAATGCAAATCGAATATTATAAATAAAGTTACCTTGAAATTATAGACTTTTTTTAAATCTCAGTAACATGAAGAATTATGTTTCGAATATTGTATCTTTAAATTAAAAATCTGGAATCAGTGGTTTATTCTGCATACAAGATGCTTCAGGTAATTCTCCCATTGTTCATGGATATCGGTGTCGACTCTCTATAAATGGCTATCGATTACGTTCTCGAGACGACACGTACTTTCGAGTAAACCGCAAGTTTCTCGCGGTTTCTCTCGGGGCTTATTTAAGCGAAGATGAGATTATGCGGAGGAGAGGCGGGCCGTGTCGGGTCGTAAAAACTGCGAAAGCAGACACGTGCGCTGCGAGAAGACACGAAGATAGAATACAACACGCTCGCCCAGGAAGCCGAGAGATCGTTAAGTAATTTCCTAACCGGATTACACGATATAGAGATTACGAGGGCGCGAGTTCTAGCCATCGAGTGACGAGCCGATCCGAAAAAGATTCGAGGATGATAAAAGAACACCATATCTCCAGCACCTTGAAACGCAATGTTTACGTGTTATTTCGCGATATCTTTCAATGTAATTAATGATCTATGACTGATAAGAGAAGTCGACAAATTTTGACGAGATGATAAGTCGTGAAGCACACCATCGTTTCTTCTCTCAAGGATTTGCCATATTGTTTATCGGTTATCGAGAGGCGACGGTATCTATTAATTTTATCCTTGACGGGTGAGTAGCGTTGAATTAAGTGTAATCCGGAGGAATAACGCGATTAAGATGCGGTTGATATCGCGAACCACCCAGACTTCAGCCTGCGTTCACGCGAATCCGAACGCTAATAGAAATTCGATCAAATCGTTTTTCCCAACGGGAAATTATATTTAATTATTATATTTAATCTTGTAATCTCATTTTTCGCAATAAAAAATTGGCATCTTATAATTAAGAAAAGCAATGTAATTTTGATAGTTTTTGTACCTGCAAACCACAGATGCAAGAATAATTTGTGTCTTGAATCTTATCTCTAAAAGTATGCGAATGTTTCAATATTTGTCAACTTGACTGATCGTTTTATATAATGCTAGAATATTTATTTAGCTATAGATCTTATAATTCTTTGATTAGTTTGATTAAAAATAGAATATTTTATTATCACTTAAAAAACCCGATTAAAAAAAATTTGCATTATATCAAACAATTAATAGCATAATTAAGTTTATTTTCAAATTAAAAATAATATTTTTTTCTCAATCAAAACTTTTCTAAAACAATCCAAATCTTGGCTATATAAAAGAAGGGTTTTAGTAGAAAAAAATTTTGATTTTTTAATGAAAAATACCATGGAAATTAGTACGCTGCGTGATAGTTGGGAATATTATGCACTGTTAAGATTAATATTACAAGCGATAGTGTCAACTCAATTATATCAGACAGTAGCAACAAAATGTCTCGCAAGGCGCATATAAATTATCGGCGCCCGCGGACATGCCAGAATAGAAAAAATGCAAAGATCCCGTGCCGATTATTCCGCTTCGAAGTTGTTTATCGAGCGTATCACATAAGTTCTTCCTGTCAACCGCATGTTGTGCAATTAAACGATATAGACGAGATAAAATAGAAGAGAGCGCGAAAGATATGCGGTATTGGTACAGGCTGATGCAAACGAAGATTGAATGGTGCACGAGTGTCATGCTTTTCTGCATATATTGCGATGAAATGTTACGATTTTTACGCGTTGTTATCGCGCGAAAAGTTGAATGCAGGTTGACGCAAAATTGATGAATGCAAATCGAATATTATAAATAAAGTTACCTTGAAATTATAGACTTTTTTTAAATCTCAGTAACATGAAGAATTATGTTTCGAATATTGTATCTTTAAATTAAAAATCTGGAATCAGTGGTTTATTCTGCATACAAGATGCTTCAGGTAATTCTCCCATTGTTCATGGATATCGGTGTCGACTCTCTATAAATGGCTATCGATTACGTTCTCGAGACGACACGTACTTTCGAGTAAACCGCAAGTTTCTCGCGGTTTCTCTCGGGGCTTATTTAAGCGAAGATGAGATTATGCGGAGGAGAGGCGGGCCGTGTCGGGTCGTAAAAACTGCGAAAGCAGACACGTGCGCTGCGAGAAGACACGAAGATAGAATACAACACGCTCGCCCAGGAAGCCGAGAGATCGTTAAGTAATTTCCTAACCGGATTACACGATATAGAGATTACGAGGGCGCGAGTTCTAGCCATCGAGTGACGAGCCGATCCGAAAAAGATTCGAGGATGATAAAAGAACACCATATCTCCAGCACCTTGAAACGCAATGTTTACGTGTTATTTCGCGATATCTTTCAATGTAATTAATGATCTATGACTGATAAGAGAAGTCGACAAATTTTGGAGATTTTATCGATAACTCATGGAAATTTTTGATAAGATCTGATAGGTGTTATAGGTGTTTATCATGTCTCTCTAACATGTTTCAAATATGCGACTTTAATTGAAAGTTAAGATAGAATTGAATTTAGATTTTCATGTAATTTTAAATCACTGTAATTCTCTGGAAACGAGAGTTTTTAAACTTGAGAGAGGAATAAGATGGATGTAATTCGTTGAGTAACGGCTCGGTTTCATATAAAAAACTATAAGAAGCTTAAGAGGTCCAAAGAAAGCTTTGAGAGGATACATGATTTTGTATCTGATTGCGTATTGTACCTGATAAATAATGAGAAAACTCTCACAAAACTGAACATATAGATTTAATAAAAGAAAATAATTCTAAAACTCAAGAATTGAAAAGAATAAATTAAAATTCTGTTATAGATTAAAGGCTTATCATATAAAGAGAAGGCTATTAATATTTAAAAAAAAACAGAAATATAAAAAATACATGTCTATGAATGACATGATATTTATTTTAAAAAGTATGAAAAAAAAATACTCTATATTTCTTTATAATTTATTTCTAAAATTTATTTGTTACAAATGATATCTGTGATCTTTTGCACAGTTATTAGTCTCGGTACGTGAACTCCCTTTTCTAGGGAGAAATAAATTTCCGCGAATATTATTATATTATGATACTTATGGTACTTTTTATGTCAAGTCTTCAATTACACGAGAAACATCATAGTTTCACAGTTCGGTGACATTGTGTAATTAACGCGCGCGTTCCGTCGTGAGCGCATTTAATGAACACGTTCGCGTCGCGAGCGTATCCAGGAAGAGGAAGAGACCGAGGCAAACAGGAATCTCTTAAGCGACGTATACGCGCACGAATTCCGCGAAGTAAGACACGCTGCATATGTGGATTCGTTTTCGCGATGTCGTACCACGTGTCTAGCATGTGTGTCTAGCTGCGAAAGATAAACGATCAGCCGAGTGATATATGTATATCGATCAGTCAGACTCTCGCGCCGCGCGACCGGAAATTCGAGCTTCGAGTCTCGATCGTTTTGTCGTTACCGCGGATAATAAATCGCCCTCGAGATATTTTTGCGCGAATTAAAAGGCGTCCCGATCCGTACTAGTCGTTACTTTCGCGCCGCAACGTTCAATCGACATGGCACGACGATTACACATCGAGGCGGATGATGAATTACATGGGACGCCGTAGATCGATGATATTAGATATTAGAATATGCGGTAGCCGTGTGTATCTCGCGAGATTAAATATATATCAGATGTAATTCATGGTCGAAAATATTACGCGGTTATAGATCGCTTAAGAAATACTCTACGAAGAATTATTTTAATAAAAAACACACACACATTAATGTTGCATGCAATTTTTATTACAAATTATCATAAAACAATCTCTTTCTATGTAAAATTCTAACATTTGTGAATACGCATAAGCGTAGAAATTATTTTTGTTAAAAATTTACATAAGTTTGATTCTGATAAAATATATGAAATTTTAGGAATAAAGGGAATAATTGTTACATAATATTTCATAATTTTATAATATTCGCGTATATAATTTTGCCGGACTGAAGCAATTTTCGTTACGTCACATGGCAATATATTAAGTTATATTTCTTTTGTATCCGCAAGAAGTTCCCTTGGGATTATTCTTTCCTGCGCCTTTACGATCTGATTTTTTTTTCTTGAGCACTAAGACTTGACTCATCGCAAGTGTCGGCCGCGACCCACAGCTATTCTCGAATAATTTTCAAATAAACGAGCCGCTCGTAGCAATAGCAAACAATAGACAAGTTACGCGGTAAGGTTCAGCGTGCGCAAGTAGAAGCGAGAGAAAGAAAGAGAGAGAGGGAGATAGAGAGACGAAGAGATGCGATAATATGCGAGGCTCTCGCATCACGTGCCTTCGGCGCCCACGTGCTCAGAGATATAACAGTGACGAACGTCTCTCCTCTGGTATGTATTCGCGATAATCTTTCGTTGTATTAGCGCGACTACACGTTTATGACACTGACGATAAGAGAATCGCGGCAAATGACTTTTACGAATGTATCGCGAGGGTTTTGTATGCCCATTTTGGATTAAGATGTTTAAACGTGTATCCTCATGATAACAGGATTACGAGTAAGATATCACGACTTCAATTAATATTGTAGCATAGCATAATTTTGACATATTTTAATTTAATAGTTAAGTTATAAATTATATAATTTAAAAAAAATATTATGGCTTCTCTGGATTTTTAAAGTTTTTAATTATGACCATAGAAATACAATAGTTAAACGTTTTTATTAATATAAAAAATTATTCTAGATTAACGCGGGATTATTTGATAAAGCATTGCATCCTCTTTACTTTTCAAGATTTGCAGAAAACATAAATATAGTGAAGTGCATTGCGAGAAAAAAAATCCCAAGTTTATACTTAATAATAGAAAAGAATATAATTATACAAAACGCTAATTAAATACTAACCGCGATAATATTTTCGATATCTTAGAAAGAGATAAATGCAGTATCGCGATATTGATTTGTGATTAATGATAAAGGTAGACGATTCGTTTAATTAAATATTCGAGTAGCGAGCGAGATTCCTTCTTTTATCGAAATTTGTGCTCCTCTGCCAAGCAGCTGTTAGGATCTCGCGGCGGCAAGGCTCAAAAGCCAAATCCAATCTGATATAAATGAGACGACACCCGTAAGGTTAAATCCGTCTTTTAATCGCGAGTCGATGTTTTTTGAGATTTGATGCGTTGAGCCTTAACCGATCCGCTCTTTCACGATCCGTGAAAAATTCAAAACACCTACTTTGTACGACTCTAAGGCGAATTTATGATAGGATCGTCCTCCTTCGGAGATGTAGAATTAGTTAGACGAATTATTCGATGATAAAATGCTGTCGGTATGAAATACAATGGATATTTATGTGGCAAATGTGTGAGTTGGCCAAAGATAAATGTAGACCACTTTATTTAGAAGAATAGCTTACATATATAAAATTATAAAAAATCACATATAAAGAAAAAATATATATATAAGATTTTATATGTATAAAATATATGTGTGTGTATTCTCTGCATTAATTATATTAATTTTTCTATTTATTATAATTATATGTTGCTAACAATCTGTAAAAGTACGACTATCCAAATTTACAAAAATGTGACTATCTATCCGTATTCGAATTCGAAGTTCAAAGTTTCTTTATACATCAGATAATTTACGTCATATTGACGTTAATCAGTTTCAGTTCTTTGACTTTCTTTTACGAGGAAGATTAGAATATAATTTTCTTGTTAATTAATAAAATCAAATTTGAAATATATTAATTTCTACTATCTTTTTGTTAATAAGATCATGACATTTTATTTTTCTAAATAAAATTATACATATACATACATATACACACGTGCTACATTAAAATATTGCAACAATTTTGAATACAGATAGTCTTATAGTGAATCATGAGAATTGAGTAATATTCGTTATAACTATCTTCTGGCCGGTCGTTGACACATATATTTCTCGCTAAAAAGTAGCGATGTATATACACGTGTTCACCAAAAATACAAGAGATAGATATGTAGCAAAGTTCGTTGTCTCGTCTGCTGTCATATGGAATTATGCCAAGAGGGGAAGGTATCTATAGCAAATCATCAAGAACATTTCTCGATTAACTCTTTGCCAACGTTGACAAAATTTATAAATAAATGTACTTTCTTTTCTTCTCTTCGCAATTATAATAAAATCTTATTTCTACTATATATCTCACATAGCAAATGAGCGATTTAAAATATTTTATATTTTACAATATGAACATTTTCTAAACCATTATATTTTTCATATTTTATTTTTTATCAGTAAGATATAAAAATTTATTGTATCTAATCCTACACTCGCATTTATTGTATTTATGTTTATAGTAATGGCAAGTTTAGCAAGTTGGAAATTTTGGCGCGCTTACGTTATTTTGCATTATATTCACTCTACAATTCATCAAAATTGCAAAGCAAACACATTGTTTGAAAGAACGATATACACGTAGGTACGCTAGATATGATTAATTAATTCCGACTTCTATTGAAATAAACAGTCTAGACTTCTAACATACGTGCGATCCGCTTATACGAGCGCTACTATTTTTGTACAGTCGAAGTTGAGCAAAGAAGAAAGAAGAAGGAGTCAAAACAGCGAAACGTGCGAGCAATAAACAGATGTTCGAAAGTGTATGCGTATAAGCCAAAATAAAAAAACGATATGCCAGGGTTACCTCGTAAATTAGACTCCCTTTTGTAAATCTGGAGAATAAAGGGGATAACAACAATACAGTGTATATTAATTATAAGTTTCAATAAAGTACATGTATCGTAAAAACATAATAAATAGAGATAAAGAAAAAAAACATATTAAAAGATAGGATTTATTAAATTATTCTATATGTAAATTTTAAAAACTAAAGACAGATTAAATACCATTTTAAATAACAAATAATAAATAAAATTGCAATAAAATAAGATTAGATACGATTATTAATGAAAGAATGTCTCTTTGAGGAGGAGGATCAAGAAAAAAAAAAAATAGAAGTGAATATCGTGGCTTACGCGATTGAACGAGTATACGGGAGGCGTTTGATTTATTTCGCGAACGATAACGACTCGGTTGAGATATCTTGCACGCACGCACGCACGCACGTACGAATGTGCAAAAAAGCGAGGAAGAGTCTCATGAAATATGAGCTGAGAGAATTTAACGTTTAAATAAATTTCCTGCGTCGGATTAGAGCAATAATTAATTAACGATTAGAGCAGTGCAAAAATATTGTGCCGTATTGCTAACGGTGGATTATTGTCTACCGATTACAAAGTGCGTATCATCACCGCGGGAATTATTAATGTGAGAAATATTAATTAGTAATAATCAATTATCATTCGCGGCGAAAGAAGCGCCAAGAAGTCAGTGCCGATCATTAATCTTGCCGACTAAACGAAAGAGGGAGAAGGAGAGAAAGAGAAAATAAAAGCTGCAAAATATGGAGTCACCGAGGTGTTATACGTATAGGCGTTCGCTTATTCACGGGAATTAATGAAATTGCTTTACAGTGCGTCGCAAATTTTACGCGGTTTCCGCCGATGCTCTATTTGCGCTATTTGCGCAATTACGATCCGTGCGAATTCCACTCGTAGTAAAATAAAAGACGACAGAGCCGAGGGAGAATAGTATTATCTACGATTAATGGTATTTATACCGCGAAGAGTACATTTTATTGTCGCGCGTTTACTGGAAAATCATTAATTTTCTCTCTTTTCTTTTTTCTTTTAAATTACACTTTGCACGGACGTTTCTCCGAAATATATCAAGATTATATTGCAAGTAAATTAATATGATATCGATAAGAGTTTTCTTTATTTCTAGAATTATATTTATGCTTTTTAAAGGACGTAAATCATCATGCAAGAAATGGCATATGTAAAATATTAAATTATTCTTAAAGTAAATTTTTCAATTATGATTTGTAGAAATCAATTATGATATTGACAATATCGCGTAAAAGTTTAGGTGCAGTGCACTATTTATCGGCATAATAATAAGCTATCGGATTATGGTGGTCAAAAAACGAAACGTTAAGCAATGATAATAAAATGAACCGCCAAGCTGCTGTTACACATGCGTAAATGCGTATATCCGTATCGCAGTCTGGATAGTTAAACGCAATGGTTCCCAAATTATAAGATTCTAAATGTTTACAAGCACACAAGTTCGATCTTTTATAGAATTTTGGAAAATTTATAATGGCAATTTTAAGCTATTATTTATTTGAATTAATATTATTTTAAGAACGTTTATTAGTTTATATTAATTTATGAATTTTAAGAAGCGAATTAAAAGATATTTTATATTTTATATAGCGGGACAATTTTAGAAATATGAGACCAAAAAACGGGATCAATGAATATATATTTACAGCCAAAAATAAGCTTTTCGATTAGATCTTTTTGATCTAAAGAATTTGAGAATCACTGGTATTCCTGTTCAAAGCAGATACAAGCATCGTTGTGTTATCTATTTTATAATCCGTCGGCATAGTTTCTACAATTCCGTAAGCGGTTCCCCCCTCCCTCCTTGCTCCCAACTATACCCATATCGAATTGATAGCAAGCACCGCGTTTTAAACATACTTTTCTGGAATTAAGCCTTTAACGGTCAATTTTTCTTTCCATTCAGAAAAGATGGAATTTAAATTTTTTATACGAACGTTGCTTTCTAAGACAAGATTTTATCGAATACTTGCACAAATTTGCAAATGTATTTTTTGGAATACTTGCTCTTATTCAGTGACAAAGACGTTGGCATATTTTTTTTTTGTTACAAGTTTTGCAATTTGGAAAATATGAGTGCGACAAAGACGGATATATGTACGTTACGGTAAATTTAAGTCGCAAGAGACGTTCCAAGTTGTTCGGGATGAGTATCATGGATGTTTAATGCACGGCTGTCAGTGGTCTCGCGGATAAATCGATGTAAGTATCGATTTATCCGCGAGAGATTCGTGTGCATCTTTATCCATCGGACGAAATTGCGCTCGTATAAGGTAGACGCTGCCACGTTGGCGAGATAAGATCAGGCGTAATCTTTACTTATCGATAGATGTTGCTGATACTGAACGGAGAAAAGCTCTCGCTGCCACAGGTCTCGTCGGGAATTATGTCATTATAGAGATAAAAGATGCAGTTCCCGGAGCAAAATCGTCGATAAATTACGATCGTACGGAAACGACAGCCAATAACTTGCGATAATCATGTACGAATCTAATACTCGATAAGATTGTTGATAGATCCGATAAATCATAGTAATGATATGATAATGATAGCAGTTAAGAAGTAAGAAAGACAGACTACGAATGCAAATCTGTAAATTCTTTCTTTGATTCGGAAATAATAAATAAATAAAAAAATAATCTATATTATATAAAAGATTCTTTTTTGTAAATCTTTTTTTAGCATTTATTTATTATTTATTAGATTATATTAGCCCACTTGAAAAAGAGCTTAATTTTAAAATACATTCTAATATTATAATATAATATATTTAATAAGAAATATTTGAATAAATATTCTAGTATAATAATAGAATAAAAAATAAATGCTCGAATTTTTGGAAAAAAATAATTGTTCATATATAATACAGATTATTTATTGTGATTTGAAATATAAAATATAATATTACGATATGCAACATATAAAATTATAGATAAAATTCTGTTTTGAATTTTCTGTCGCGATGTATATTAGATCGTCTAAATGAAGTTTTAAAATATGATAAAAAATATATATTCTATACGCACACAGACATAGAAAACATAGCGATTATTACTACGGAAAGATATCTTGCCTAGGATGCGAGTCATTTTTTTAGCGCATTCGTTTTTCTAGCACGCGTAATATCGAGACTGCGAGAACTATTACCGGCGTGAGTATACGTATGTATATACTCACGTTTGTCGGTCAGTAATTAGCGGGATCGTTAGTTTCTTGCGCCGGCGTAGAAAAACGATGACAGTCGCGGGGCGATCAAAGGGCTCACCGATCGTATGAGAAGGTAATCGCGAGCGAACACTCTCGCTAGAGTCTCGGGAAGTTTCCGTGCTTACGAGTTTCCCTTAGCACGGCCAACAACGGGACGTGCTTTATAACATACTCGCTGGTGGATGCGCAATGAAATCCACCGCGTCGGGATGATAGTCGTCAAATTGTTTTTAATCGTACTTGAAGGAGCTTACGTGCACGGTGTAATTCCGATATACGTACAATGTAACGCGCGAGGCTCTTGTAACAAGCAGGCAGGCAAAAGGTGGAGATCGAAAGGAGGATACGATGGAACAAGTGAAACTTCCCGAGTTTCCTCGCGATGGGCGTTATGATTATACTCAAAGTATCAATTGTCCCAGAGTAATGAACTGTAATGGTGAGGTCGACGGGTGTGATTTAATACCTTTTATAAATGGCGTAAGTATCAATCGTGAAAATTGTTCGCCATTTGAGAAAAAATTGCCCATAAATAGCGAAAGAAATAGCATTTCTGAAAGTACTTACAAAGTTCGTTTTTATGGAAAATTATAGAGTCTCGCTTTGTCTTACCGTATACGTTCATCATCTAACGATTTTTTTTATTTTTTTATTATCGTTATCACATTATAATTAAATTTTCAATTGCTAATTTTGTACGCGATTAATAGAACGAGAATTTAATATTTTATACACAGCAAATATCTAATTCTTTTTGTCTCATATTTAATCTGAGAAAGATCTTTTTGCAGCGATTTTTGTTCTCATGAAAATTAAATAAAAAGAAAAAAATACACCTATACTTATCGCCGTCTCGACATTTGTGTTCGCTCGGTGATTTTCTTCGGCACAATAGGAACCGACAAAAGGCGCCTGTCGGACGGACAAATCTGAAGTATACACAGCCGGTACGCCCTATGGGGCTTTATAAGGATCCGTCTGACACGCGTCGGTTCTCCGTCCACGAGTATCACGGGAATTGGACGTGAAGGGCACAATATGTCGAAACTAATGCATCCGACCACCATCTCGGGCGCACGACGAGAATCAATCAAGTCCAATCCATTAAGACTGGTTTGTATGCACGGAGGTGCATAATTTCGATACAAGGTATATTTATAACGCGATAGATCGACTAATGCGTTACCACCCGTTACATCATTAATGAGGATCCATTTAGCGTGACGCGCTATTGATTACGGGATTAATGACGATTTCGTCACACGATAATAGGTAATCCATCGATCTCCTATACACTGGTCTTTATTCTTCCTACATAGTCGTCGATAATGATTTCTAGATGAAAGGCCGTTAGATGGTCTCGATTTGAACCATGATTGATACTTTTATGTAGTAATCCTGATATATTAGATTCTTCAATTTTCGATACGATTATCTATATTTTCTGATAATAATGTTTAGCAATATTTAATAAAATTTTAGCTTTTGATTAATTCCAAATAATCTTCATCTAAACAATGTTTTAATATTCATGGCTTAATTTTTAATATATGTTAAAGTCAAAAAATAAAGAAGAGTAAAGAGAGACATGAAAGAAATCATTAAAAAAATTTCGAAGAAAATTAATAGTTTTTTCAGATATTCTGCGTAATAAATTATTAAAAAATTATCTTGATTTATATATTAAATAAACAAAGCAAAAGCTGCTTAAATTATATTCAGTATATAACGCCTTTTTTTTGCACAATTTTTGCTTGGATATCTTTTCAATATTATCAAATCGCAAATTTTAAATAAGTGAATTGAATAGGAAAATGTTACCTCTATCGTTTCGATACGAATGTAATTGTTGAGTAAATCATCATATCTTTATTTCTTAAAATTTGCATAGAAAATCGTTTCTGAGAAGTTTGAGTCGAAGAAGCTTGCATTATCGAATGCATCACTAGCTATGTGCATCGGCGCATTTGCTACTAAAATATGCATTTTAAAAATATATATGGTGTTTCTGCTCAACATATATA